>NC_084613.1:54075449-54342949 GCF_033978795.1 Nerophis ophidion
ACTAAATAGCCTCTAAACAAATGGAACAAGGCATAATACCTGGCAACGTAGCTAGGAACAACCATGCCATCAGTTGGCATCCCAGTGAGAGCGGACATTGTAAGTCACTGTTTTATGTTTTTATTTGAAACGTTTGGCAATAGCGCAACATTAGGTGTCTTCCACGTTTTCCAGGCCGAGGACGCCCAAGCTGGTAGAGCGATGGAGCACGGACTCCTACTTTTATATCTTGTATAAAATTGTGTTTTGAATTAAACTGGTCCTAAAGGTACCTTGTTATTGTGCAGTACTAAGTCATTCAAATAATATAATACAGCGCTCTTAAAGGCCTACTGAAACCCGCTACTACCCACCACGCAATCTGATAGTTTATACATCAATGATGAAATATTAACATTGCAACACATGCCAATACGGCCTTTTTAGTTTACTAAATTGCAATTTTAAATTTCCCGGGAGTTTCGTCTTGAAAACGTCGT
Source organism: Nerophis ophidion (assembly GCF_033978795.1). NCBI lineage: Eukaryota > Metazoa > Chordata > Actinopteri > Syngnathiformes > Syngnathidae > Nerophis > Nerophis ophidion. The sequence goes on from NC_084613.1 coordinate 54,075,929, forward strand.
GTAATGATGACGTGTACGCAAGACGTCACAGGTTTTTAGGAAGTATGAGCGCTGCGCACACACACAGCTAAAAGTCGTCTGCTTTAACGACATAATTACACAGTATTTTGGACATCTGTGTTGCTGAATCTTTTGCAATTTGTTCAATTAATATTGGAGAAGTCACAGTAGAAAGATGGAGTTGGGAAGCTTTAGCCTTTAGCCACACAAACACACGGGGATTCCTTGTTTAAAATTCCTGGAGGTTAAACTTTACTATGGATCAAGCGAACATGAATCACGACGGAATGTCAACCAGCAGTTTTCGGTGAGAAAATTGTGGTTAAAAAGTCGCTTCTTACCGGAGAAAAGCTGAGCTTGTGCCGTCCATAACTGCCGTCGACTCCCCTGAGACACTGCACGTCAAGACACCCGTGGACACACCCCTCCGACTATCAGGTACTATTAAACTCACTAAAACACTAGCAACACAATAGAAAGATAAAGGATTTCCCAGAATTATCCTAGTAAATGTCTCTAAAAACATCAGAATCCATCCCAATGCAATCGCATTTTTTTTAACTGTTTTTTTTCTTCTTTTTTTTTCTTTTCTAGTCCATCGCTATCAATATCCTCAATCACGAATCTTTCATCCTCGCTCAAATTAATGGGGAAATTGTCGTTTTCTCGGTCCGAACAGCATTTTTTGTTGGAGGATCCCATTAAAATCAATCTGAATATGTGAGGAGCCCCCACACTTGTGACATCATCGTCTGCGACTTCCGGTAGAGGCAGGGCTTTTCTCTTAACACCAAAAGTTGTGAACTTTATCGTGGATGTTCTCCACTAAATCCTTTCATCAAAAATATGGCAATATCGCAAAATGATCAAGTATGACACATAGAATGGACCTGCTATCCCCGTTTAAATAAGAAAATTTCATTTCAGTAGGCCTTTAATCTCTAGCTTGCCACTGCAGTGCAAATCGCTAGCTGACAACTGACGTGTTAAGTCTTTACGAAACTAAGCATTTACTGTGCAAGTTGGCCAATAAAACAGATGACTTCCAATAACAAGGCCTGCTCTTATTAAACTATTAACTGACATTTATCAGGAACAAATGTCCTTAAGACCAAGTCTGCTACGATCTGAAATAATGAAACACTAAAACCGTGACCTGTGTTTGTGCGACTATGAATGCTACACATCAGACTTTATCTAATGCAATGTTTCCCAAATAGTGGGAAAACACTATTTGACTGGGGTCTTGCGGTGAGATGTCAGGGAGAGTATTTTTACTATTTGGGTCTACACTCTAATATTCATTTTAGAACAATACAAATGCCTGCAGCCAGGTGGCAGCAGTGTTCAATCTATTAAACAGGTTCTTTGTTCTACCCCAGGGGTAGGGAACCTATGGCTCTAGAGCCAGATGTGGCTCTTTTGATGACTGCATCTGGCTCTCGGATACATCTGAGCTGACATTGTAATGAATAATTCCACTTGTAATCACAGTGTTAAAAATAACGTTCAAAATATAAAAAAATGATCATGCATTTTGAATCCATCCATCCGTTTTCTATCGCACCTGTTCAAGAAGTTGCGTTAATGGTAAGAAGTTATGTATTTAATATTGGTGTGGGGCTTGCCCTCCTGGGGGTTCTTCAGACCACCAAGCACCGACATGAGAGCCTGTTTCAGGGTTACAATATTGTTTTATTTTTCAATAAGTCTCTCAGTTGCTTCCTAGCAATTGTCTTTTCCTCTTTCATTCTCACTCGCGCTCTGGCTCCAGCCCCAACCCCGTCTCTCCTCCTGGCTGCTGCTTATAACAGAGCAACAGGTGATTAGATAACAAGGCAAAGGTGGGCCATATACGCATCTGTCGCTGATTTCGAAGCCGATCCTGGCAACACCCCGCTTCGCTGCAGGCCCGCAGGCCATGCCCCCTCCACAGTTAGCTTCAGAATAACAATGTTATTACAAAGAATAAGAGACTTATTATACTCTAGAAATGTTGGTCTTACTTAAAAATGCACATATTTAGTTGTTCAGTGTTGAAAACATTTTTATATGGCTCTTACGGAAATACATTTTAAAATATTTGGATTCTTGGCTCTCTCAGCCAAAAAGGTTCCCGACCCCTGTTCTACCCAGTAGAAGTAGCAGGTACACAGGAACACATGTGTACAGACAACGCCGCCTTAATAAACAAACCCCACACAATCAGGGGCCCCAGATTTTGACAGCGGAATGCAGTGATTGGTGTTCATAGCAGTCAATCACTAACAGCTCAGCTTCGTCTAGTGGTTGTGTACGCTCTCTCTCCTGGCTGTGTTGTTTTTTCTGCAACCCAGATTGCCTGTGTGAGAGACCATCGTACTAGCATTGAGCTAAAACACAGGATCGCCAGCAATTTACTTGAATTTGACCGGCCCCTATTAAACTCACACAGAGGTGCTTGTTCCTGTCGCAAAGAAGATATATTCATGAAAAAGAGTATATATTTTTTTAAATGGGTGATATTGTTGCATTGTTGTTTTTCTGTTGAGTGAAGTAGTATTCTTTTTTCTAACTGTGTTTTTGGGCAGGAAGTGGTAGGAGGTTGGGGTTGAATTTGGGGGATGGGGTTTTTTGAGCCCCCCATAGGTGAGTTAAAGGAGAAGATATTTGAGAAGCACTGATCTAGTGGAAGACATTTATAAAACTTGTAATGACCTATCCTTGTTGCGATCTGCTGCTTAGATCTTCACATATTTGTTTTTTTCATTTTCAGTCTGACCCGTTTATTTCCTGTTTTTGTCCATCACTATGGTTACACATCAGTTCACCTGCTGCTCACGCCCCGCACACCTGCTACAGATAATCACCGTCACTTTATAAGCCGTCCTCTTTTGTTTGTTCAGCCTGGGTTCATGATTTGCTTTTCACGCAACAAGTTACGCCTGCACTCTATTTCGTATGTATATTCTCGCTAAGCTTTTCACGCTAGCCATTCATTGTTCATTCCAGTTCTCATGCTGAAGTTTTTGTTTTACTGTTTTATGTGCCTACGTGCCAGTTTATTTCTCATTGTTATATATCCTAGCTTTTATGCTACCGTCCTTTGTTTGTTTTATTCTACTAGCTCTAGCATTTTTGTTATATAGCTCTTTTTGTTATCTAAATAAATTGTAAATATCTTACCTTTGCTGTGTTCAATTTCGACGCATCCTCGAGGGAATCGAACACGGCATCACAATGCCAAACAGACGTAACAATCCTAACACTTTTACAGCAATAGCCATGCAGCATTCAAAATAATCAAAATCAGAAGTCATCCTACAGTATAAGACGGTGCATGATGAAGTTGACAATTATTGAAAACTAAAACACAATACAAGCACAACATCAGAATGTTGTATTAACAAGCCTAGTTCAAACATGAATGGAACACTCATTCACAGGTGTCAAACTCAAGGTTTATCTGGTCCGCCAAATCATGGAATGTGGCCTGTAAAATCTGGAAATGTTTTGCCTAATGTTGTGCTGCATGCACCTGCAGTTTTCAGTAATTTGATACTGAATCCCTTTTTGAAATATTGAAACGAGATTGTCACTTGACTGCTGATATCAGAGCACATTTTGCATGCAATGTGATAATAATCAAATTAAGTATCAATTGTGTAATAATATCATTCATGAGCTGATTGTGTAGTTATTGTTTTGCAGTTACTCTACAAGCGGCCCCTTGAGTGGAAGCCATAACTGCGAAGTGGCCCACAATAAAAATGGGTTTGACGCCCTTGTTAATTAATATGGCAATACCAGAGGGTCCTTTTTACATTTGTCTAAGGGCCAATATTGTTAAATAATAATATAAGTATGATTATCAAAATAAAAGTGGAATTTTGATAGAAAATATATTTTTTTCCAAAACAGTTAGAGTAGCACACAACTCCATTAACTCTGACTGGGATTTGAACCCTGGTACTCTAATTCAAAGAAAAAGAGTCATTCCTCATTGAGCTATGCAGCCACTTTCAGAGTACATAACATATTAGTAAGCAGTTTTTCTTATAAGTGTATGGTTTTATTATATGGGTGATGTTTAGCGGGCCAGATGAAATGTTTCCGTCTTCCAGATTTGACACGCAAACCGCCATATAGAGTACCTATACCTACAAAGTTTATTGAAACTAGTACAGTAAGCTAGTATTAGTCCAAAGCTATGGATGTAACAAAATGTCAAATCCCAGTTATTGTGAGCCAAACCATCATAGTTATTATTATCACAGTGTTGTTGATTGTGCTTGAAAAGTACTTATGAACACGCTGAAATCTTTTAAGCAACCTGTGTCTTGTATTTATGTTTGCATTTAAGATAATTAACAATTAGCCCACTAGCTGCTTCTCTTGAAAATTAGCTGTATCGGTGAGTTTATACCCCAGTTAACGGTTATTATCATGGTATTGTGGAATGTGTTCAAAAAGTACTTGAATACATGCTGGAATCTTTTAACGATCTTTTAATTATTTTAAACTGTTAAAGTGTCTTGTATTCATGTTAGCATTTAACCTAGTTAGCGATTCACGTGTTAGCTGCCTCCCTGGGAAATGAGCAGTATCAGTGAGTTTTTATCCCGGTTACCACTATTATCCCAGTATTGTTGAATGTGCTCAAAAAGTACTTATACACGGGCAAAAATCGTTTAACCAACTTCTACTTTTAAAATATTAAGTTGTCTTGTATTAATGCTAGCATTTGAGCTAGTGAGCTTCTCTTGGAACTGAACAGTAATATTGACTTTCTATCAAGTTTTCATTATCATAGTTGAATGTGCTCAAAAATGTACTGCTTCGCTTGGAAATAATTTTTTTTCAATCTCAATTTTACAATTATTCAAATTTAAAATGGTAATACTAAACATCTGAAATGTTTATCAAGATACTTGTAATCCTTTCATTTCTATCTAAAACTCTTACATAATCAGTAAGCTGTTGTTTTTACTGTTGTTGTTGATGATGATGATGTTGTTGTTGTCGCTGTACGGCTGGCAAAAATTATAAAACATCATGCTGTCAGGTCTGTGAGATCATGTTTTGTTTTTTGGACACTCAGTTCCTGTTTTTGCACTTCCTGGTTTGTTTTGTTACCATAGCAACCCATTAGTTTTCACCTGTCCTCATGTCACGCACCTTTCTCACGTTTTGCACTCGCACACCTGTTTTCACTAATCACCACAGCATTATTTAAACCTGTAGTTGCCAGGTAGTCAGCCTGGCGACTTTACGTATACTTCCTTCATGCCATGCCATGCCTGTTTAATCATTCTGTCCATAGTTTCCCTCCTGCCCATGTTACGTAAGTTTTGGGGATTTTTTTAGAGCGCTTTATAGGCCAGTGGTTCTTAACCTTTTTTCAGTCATGTACCCCCTGTGAACATTTTTTAATTCAAGTACCCCCTAATCAGAGCAAAGCATATCTGGTTGAAAAAAGAGATAAAGAAGTAAAATACAGCACTATGTCATCAGTTTATGATTTATTAAATTGTATAACAGTGCAAAATATTGCTCATTTGTAGTGGTCTTCCTTGAACTATTTGGAAAAAAAGGTATAAAAATAACTAAAAACTTATTGAAAAATAAACAAGAGATTCAATTATAAATAAAGATTTCTCTACAGAAGTAATCATCAACTTAAAGTGCCCTCTTTGGGGATTGTAATAAAGATCCATCTGGATTCATGAACTTAATTCTAAACATTTCTTCACAAAAAAAGAAATCTTTAACATCAATATTTATGGAACATGTCCACAAAAAATCTAGCTGTCAACACTGAATATTGCATTTCTTTTCACAGTTTATCAACTTACATTCATATATTTTTTTAATATTATTCAATAAATATATTCATAAAGGATTTTTGAATTGTTGCTATTTTTAGAATATTTTTTCAAAATCTCACGTACTCCTTGGCATACCTTCAAGTACCCCCAGGGGTATGCGTAACCCCATTTGAGAACCACTGTTATAGGCCAACAAGAGCGAATCCCAAGACCTCGATTGTTAGCTATATCTTGTCTCATATAAAGATTGTGAATGATAGACAAAATAAATAAAAAAATTCTCTTTAAGCGAATATAATTAAATTAAATTAAATTAAATTAAATTAAATTAAATTATATTAAATGAAATTAAATTAAAACCTTGTACATAAAATCAATACTGACACGTATCAAAATTCACACTTCAGCTCCAAATAGTGTGATTTGGCCCGGGCCTTTGCACCTTGTTGACGAGCTGAAGGAATGGAATGTCACAGAATCTGTGCCCACACATCAAGCAGCCACCCCCAAAGCTCAAATCGGCCTCGTACCAATGAGGGAGGTGAAGCGAGGGAACAGCAGGAAAGGAATGCAGACAACTTGTGAAACGTTGCAGTTTGCAATTAAACATGTCCTTTCTCACAAGCTTTCGGCCTCTATGATCAGATGATGGGTGGCACAATTTGACAAGACGATGATTATCACTGTGATGCAGCTGCAGGGCAATCACCCCTGTGGATGAGACAGCTTTTAATGAAGTACTGTCCTTTATCCACCACCCACCACGATATAATCTGAAGGAAGTGTTGGTCTTCAGGCATATTTGGCTCTAAATGGACTTGTTTTTCGGCTGCCAAAAGAGCTCCAAGTTTTCCTGGGGCACTGATGAAATCCGCGGCTGTGTTGGCTAACAGCCATTTTTTTTCAACACCTACTCTTTGGGGTATTTCAGTGTTGCATCACAGCCATGTGGTTTCCCTATGCCTTTGAGAGCTAATGAATGAAATAAGGAGAGCTGATGGTGGAGCTGCTCTGTATTTTTAGGGCTGTGGTCTATCAGGCCCTGCCCATTTGAAGGATATTTTTGTCCGTACTGAGTCCAGGCCCACACAGAACTGCTGACTATCACAGAGAAAAAGGAAAGAGGGATGCTTTTCTTTTGGGCGGAAACCAGTGTATGAAGGCCCAGTTTGAGTCAAAAGGAAAACCAAAAGAATTGGCAGATGAGATGCTTCAATGTGTAAAAATGTATCATGTTTCAACAAACATACATTACGGAGTAAAAGTCCTAGCCTAGTTGTTTTTATAACCTTTTTCACTGTTATTTTGAAATAGAAAAAAGACGGCTATTGGATTGATTTGACTGTAACTTTTTTGTTTTACTTTTTATTACTGCAGCAGTACTTCAAGTTCTGTGATGGAGCTCTTAACTCAAAACACTTGTATCTCAAATTTAACGTCTTCCATTGAAATTAATTTAAATCAATTTAATTTGTGCTCCCCCCACTTCCACGAACAGGAGAAATTGAACATAAACCATGCCTTTTAAAAATAAAAGCTAACTCCAGTAGTTGTATGAAGTAATGTAACAGTAATGTACAGCATTTACCTTGGAGAGTGGACTTCTACGGTATCTCCTTCCTGCTACTTCTCATCAGAGGCAGCCTCTCCATTATTTGATGGATAAATGTCCATGTTTAATAACATTCTTGGTTGGTGTTAGACTTATTCTGCTTCAGTACGGTGCGGACGAGAAACTTTCCAAATTGCTTCGTGAAGTACGGCAACACGCGCCAACATTTTTTTTTAATTGTTTGGATTTTTTTATCCAACAAATACAATCTATTTCTTCTTGTCAACACTGTCCTTCACACTCACTCTGCTGATAATTTTTCAAACTGGCTGTAAACACACAATTGCCATTGCATTTTTAAACTGTTCTAGTATCCATGATTTTATTTATTGTTGCCTTGTACTTACTTGTGTTAACTTGTTTGTCCTGTAAAGCACTGTTGGCACCATTGTGATGTTGCAAGGTGCAGATGATGCAGCTGGCTCCTGTGATAGAGTTTACTCACATGTCTCCTCTGTACTCAGCCATGCAATCATTGGCCCATATAGTTGCAAATGTGTGTATGTTGTCTGTGTGTGTTTGTGTTTGGTATCTGTATCCGTGCGGACGTACGTGATAAAGGGGGATATGGGTCACTGGGGTATTGTTTTTAACTTTGTAAAGCACTTTGTGTTGCATTTCTTTTATGTATGAAAAGCGCTTTATAAATAAAGCTTGATTTGATTGATTTGATTTGATCCAAATAAACTTTGATTGTTTGTTCGACCATCTTCTGTCTCCAGAAGATACAGATACTGCAGATACTGTGCGTGCATGTTGTGGACGTTGCCCTCCAGGGGCTTCTTCAGCCCACCAACCATCATCATGAGAGCCCGGATCAGGGTTATAATACAATTTTGTTTTTCCAGTTCAGCGGGTTGCTTTTCAGCAATTGTCTTTTTGTCCGTGTCTGTCCTGCTCTCGATATCACTCCAGCTCCCCTCCAGCTCCAACAACGTCTCTCCTCCCGGCTTGCTGCTTATACAGAGCGACAGGTGTTTAGATAACAATGCCCAGGTGGGCCATCTACGCACCTGTCGCTGACTTCGAGGCCGGTCCTGACACACCCCGCCTCGCTGCATGCCCGCAAGCCACGCCCCCCTCCACACATGTATTTCTCCATTTCTCCTCACTGTGGCAGCCATCATTTAATCATCCTCTGTGAATCGATAAGTAGCCTGCTAACTACATGAAACATTCAAAAAAATATGTTTTGCTTACAGTACGTATGGTCATCATATAGAGTTACTAAAAAACATGTTTTTTCCATAGTATTTTGAAAAAGGGGGTAAGTTTTGATTACCGGAAGGATTGATACATCAACTTAAATTATCATTAAACCGTGATTGATATTTGCATTTTGATAAACTCAGAAACGGCGGTGATGCTGCTGATTTAGTGGACAAAAAAATGTGGGTGCTGATCATTAGCTAGCTCAAATGCTAACCTAAATTGAAGAGACTGTCAGGCTTGCCACTGACAGTTTGTGATTTAGTTTTTTTCTCTGTGTGTGTAATATTTCCTGTCTTTAGTTCCTGTCAGCGCTCTTATTTTGTCTGTTTCCTGTATTTCTCCCTGAGTGCTGTGTCCCCTTAGCTGCGCTGATTGGCATCTGGCCAGACCTGGTGTCAATCAGCCAGGTCCTATTTAGACCTGTCTTGCCATCCAGTCAGGGCTGGATTATTGTCGTTGCTACCTGTCGTGTCGTGTCATGTCGTGTCAATGCAGCGTTGCGGTAAGCTATATTTGGTAGCGGTTTGTAGCTTACTGTCTTTTGTTACCTGCTTCCAAGTTTGTTTGTTCATAGCCAAGTTTGTTATCCGCCTCGTGCGCGCTTTTTGTTGTACCCCTTTTGTTCGGTTTTTGTCTTAGTGTTTTATTAAATCATGTTTTCCTACAAAATGCCTGCCTCCTTCTCTGCATCTTGGGGTTTGTCACCAACATACTCTGACAGAGACAGTAAGAAAAAACATGCCTCAATCATGACTCTGTGGTCTGCGCAAATAAACTCTTCAATTGTGAACATTGAACACTCGTTTGCCTTTATCATTAAAAACACTGTAAAACCTTTATAATTTAAAACAGAAGAAAATAAACAATTTCAAATAACAATAACATGGCTCTTAGAAAGAAAGAAAAATATTTTATATTTTTCTCGCGGTATCTATAAAACTTACCAATGTTGGAGCCCTGAGTATTGGCCGATACCGATATATTTCCAATGCTATATCAGCATGATTTTGTAGTGTGGAATGTTAGAATAGGCTTGATCAAGTGAAATTACTCAGAGAACAATAGGATGTATAAAAACACTAACCTTATGAAAGACTTGAAGCAGTGTCGTAACATGTTTATGTCAACACCGAGTTGTCACAATATATTGTCAAGCTAAGATCATGACACTGTAAGTTGAAATGGTGCGCACACGTTCGTTACTGTTTTACTCCCCGTCTACCTTAGAGACTTTGCATGTGTAAGTATGCAACTCTAAATACTTGATACTTGTTTATGTTGACAATTGTGGTGTTTTAGACTGCTATGTTGTTTAATTAAGGACAATAATTAAACAACATTGCGTGCTTACAGTAGCTGTTGTGTAGCCTCTAGCTCATGGTAGTTTATCGCGTAGCATGTTTACCCTGTATAAATAACTTGGCTATGAGAAAACACCAACCTTGTGTGCTTATTGGAAGACATTTAGAAGTTAACTGGCTGTCCAGCTTTGCACAAGAAAATGTGCTACAAGATTGCTTGTATCAGAGATTTTAGTTGCAAGCCAATATCAATATATTTTTGCTAATATTGGACCTATATCTGATACAAATATCAAATGGAGATTATTTCTGCCAGGGAATGTATTAGTGTATGTTTTTATTATTTTTTGTTTTCAGTTTTTTTTTTATTATTAATATTTATATTTATTTTATTTGTAAAAAATATTTTTTTCAATAAAACTTGATTAAAATATTTAAATATGTGTTGTGGAGGTTGCTCTCCAGTGGGTTCTGCAGACCACCACACACTGCCAGGAGAGCCCGGATCAGACTTACAACACTCTTTTATTTCCATGAAAACGCGCATGTGTTTTGCTTTACAGCAATTTTTTTCTCGGCGTCTGCGTGTCGGTCGCACTCCCTCCAGCTCAAATAACGTGTCTTATTCCGGCTGCTGCTAATAAAGGCGACATGTGATTAGATCACAAGGCCCACCTGAGCCATCTACGCACCTGTCACTGTCTTCAAGGCCGGTCCTGGCACACCACGTTCTGCGACAGGCCCGCAAGCCACGCCCCCCGTCTGGATGTGTGTAGTACTTTTTGCGCACAACGTGATAATAATGATACCCGTGGTGATTTTGGTCACAATAACTGTGATAGTCAATTTTCATATTGTTACATACGGTTATGTTTTCATACAAACAACTAATGGCCAATACAACCATCTATTTTGAAAGACAGCATCCTCTGCAGTTAACATTTGTGTTTTGCATCTTTTTTCGAAAATGTGTTACTTTGACTAACAAAATAGACACACAAAAAATGTCCACTGTGGAAGACATTGTTCTCCCAAGGATATGCTAACATGAAAATTAAACAAAACAATGATTATCATACCAACACATATTTTCGGGTTGTCGTGGGATTAGATCATATAAACAGTATTAAAGATAAAGACTGTCTTATTTTCACAATTTCCCAGATGCTATTTCAGTTGGCTCGCTGATTGAGGCAATTTGCATGCACCATGTAATGTGGATACAGCTCTCCGGCTATGATTCCCCGTATTAATATTTAATTGCCATCAAAGTGTGTTTTCAAAGTATAGGGTGACACTGCGTTCTCCCGGTCCAGTCACAATAGAGCTGATTCCGGAGCGGCCGAGGAGCGTAGTGTGGTTCCAAAGAGACGACTCCTCGGTCATCTTATCCCTCCCTCCTCCAGTGATGACACCTGTAGAGCCGCTCCACCGGCAGTAAATCACGTGACCATTTCCTCACAGAGAAATCCTAATCCGTGCGACCAAGCGGCCTCTTCGGCTCAAGACGGATTGAAACCCAAGGCAGCGGCATTAAGAATTAAAAACGCGAGAAAGTGGTCCCTGCGCGCGCCGTGTTTTGTCATCAGTGTTCCATTAGTGTCACTTTATTCCGCACCTCCTTTCCTCCTCCCTTCGGCATGTTTGAGTCAATATCGGGAATACAGGACGCTTTTTGCTCCAACGGTTACAATATACCTTCTTCACGCCTACAGAGACGACAAAGGTTATTAGGGTGACATCAGCCGTCTTGGGTCTCAGGCTCTAGATCAGGGGATCAGGCCCGCAATCAGGACTTAGAGACGAGTTTGTACCTAGAAGAGTTTTTATCTATATATTAAGGGTGTAATAGTTAATTGAAACAAACTGAAAACCTTTTTTAACTTTATAGATATGAATACATCGTTTGCGGAAAAATATGTCCGTTCTAATCCTGCGAGACTTCTGTTATTACATAGTACGACAGTAACGTTCTCGTTTGCGACTGACAGCAACAGAGCAACATGGTAGGCAGCACGGAAAGAGTTTAAAAACAGTGCGAATATTAAATAAAAAATTTTCAGAATTTTTTTTTTTTTTTAAGAATGGTCAGTTGGATAAAAGAATGGCCATTTGTTACGTTTGGAAAGTAGCGATAAAGTAGAAGCAGCACGACTAATTTGAGCACCCACCTTTTGTGACAGCTTGAAGACACTCAAGCGGGCAATGTGAGTGCTAAGGATGCTACTGCTAGCAAACCTATCAACTCGCAAGACAAGGACACAGATTTGAAAGACTTAGGTAATCACAGTGTGGAGGTTGCCCTCATGAGGGTGATTCAGACCACCAAGCACCGACATGAGAGTCCGTTTCAGGGGTACAATATTGTTTTATTGTTATGAAATGTCTCAGGCTGCTTTTCAGCAATTGTCTTTTTCTCTTTTTCTCTTACTCTCGCTCTCACGCCAGCTCCCCTCCAGCTCCAACTCCCATTCCAACCCCTCTCTCCTTCCGGCTGCTGCCTTTTAACAGAGCAACAGGTGATTAGATAACCATGCCCCGTTGGGCCATCTATGCACCTGTCGCTGATTTTCGAGGCCGGTCCTGGCACACCCCGCTTCGCTGCAGGCCCAGCAGGCTACACCCCCCTCCACACACAGCATCTATTACACTGTTCATTGTGCTAAAGGTCTAGCTTCACAGAAGCCAGCACAATGGCACTTGGAAAAGTATTTGAGCTTCTACACCAAAGCTGCTGTTTAATTTGCGTGGTGGCACTTTAGGTCATCTTGCACTTGTCTTACAGTGACATTGTCCATGGAAACAACTCAGCAGAAAGCAGAAAAAGAAAAATCCACCATGGATGCCAAAAGGATTAAAAATGCTTGCAATAACAATAAGACATTATATACAAAATGTATAACACAAATAATCAAATCAAATCAACTTTATTTATATAGCACATTTAAAATTTACCACAGGGGTAGCCAAAGTGCTGTACAATAGGCGGGTTAAAAAATGAGAACTGAGCAAACACAACACAACACACACAGAACATGATAAAAAATAAATAAATAAAATAAAATAAAATAAATAAAACATAAAAACAGGTTCACAGCAGGTGTATAATGGGGCGCCATTGCATGATGGATATCACTGAGGGTTAAAAGCCATGGAATAAAAGTATGTTTTTAAGAGCGATTTAAAATCAGGAAGAGAGGAGGCTTGTCTAACACTCAGAGGTAGGTCGTTCCAGAGCTTGGGAGCAGCAGCGAAGAAAGTTCTGTCACCTATAAGCTTCAGCCTTGTGTCAGGGACCGTCAGTAGCAGCTGATCGGCTGATCTTAGGGATCAGGTGGGGCAGTAAGGCTGAAAGAGGTCGGAGAGCTATGTTGGCGCGAGGTTGTTTAGACATTTAAAAACAAATAGGAGGACTTTAAAATTGATTCGATAACGCGCAGGGAGCCAGTGAAGGGACGCTAATACAGGGGTGATGTGCTCACGTCTGCAGGTCTGTGTTAGCAGACGAGCAGCAGAGTTCTGCACGAGCTGCAGGCGGGCGAGGGAGGCCTGGCTAATGCCGACATACAGGGCATTGCAGTAGTCTAAACGATTCGAGATAAAGGCGTAGATTAATTTCTCGAGATCATGTCCTAATAGAAGTGGTTTCACTTTCGTTATTTGGCGTAATTGATAAAAGCTTTTTGAACGACGCTGCTGATTTGTTTTGCGAATTTAAAATCTGAGTCGAACTTTACCCCCAGGTTTGTGACACAGTCGCTGAGATACGGGGTCAGAGTGCCGAGGTCAACGTTGGGGGAGGGAGAGCGACTTGGACCGAACAACATAACTTCTGTTTTGTCTTCATTTAGGCTCAGGAAGTTAGCTGAAAGCCAGGCTTTGATGTCGTGCAGGCAGTCAATGAGACGTTGAACCGTGTTATTTTGTGCCATGGGAAAATAGATCTGGCAATCATCGGCATAAAAATGAAATGCAATACCGTACTTCCTAAAAATAGAACCAAGGGGAAGAAGGTAAAGCACAAATAAGATTGGGGCAAGGACAGAGCCCTGGGGGACCCGTGTGGTAGAGGAGCTGTGGAAGACATAAAACTGTCTATTTTTACACAGAAACTCCTGTCGGTTAGGTACGACCGGAACCAGTTGAGGGCGGCGCCCTTAATACCCACACACTTCTCAAGACGAGTGATTAAGGTAGCGTGGTCGACGGTGTCGAACGCAGCAGACAGATCTAAAAGCACAAAGACAACATATTTACCAGAATCTAGCCTACAGAGGCAGAAACTAAGTACGGGTACAAAATACTATAAAAACAGACAGGAACAAAATCAATATGAGCGCACATGGGGCATCCTCAACGACATTATTAAAAATGACACTGAGAGGGATTACCCTCAATACTTCTCAGAAGGAAATGTAAATAATGACAATATGAAGAATGTAGTTGAAAGCTTCAATAATTATGTTGTAAATATTGGACCAAAATTGAAGGAAAGTATTCCAGACCCAGTTTCAACTGAGGACTTCAATGACAACATCGATAGAAATCCAACTCAGTGTTCCTCACGAAAGTAACACAAGATGAAATAGTCAAAATCGTGAAAAAAAATGCAAATCCAAGACTTCAATTGATTGTAATGGAATTGATGTGGAAACCACAAAACATATAATTGAAGAGATCTCAGAACCAATAAAGTATATCGGTAAACTATCATTTGAAACAGGCAAATTCCCAAACAAAATGAAAATAACTAAAGTTGATGTTATGTTTAATGTTTTAAAAACGTATTGTTACTGAATCGTATGGTAACACATGTATCAAGATGCGTATCAGATCACCATTTACGGTAGAGACTCACACCCCTACCATTCATTATTTAATTTGTTCAATCCCAGATTGGCTGTGATTTAAAGTTTGTTGGCTTTGTAGATACACTGAGACCTAGTCTAAGTTCACTGTGTTCGCATCAAATGCGAACACAATTGATTGCGGTATAGCTCGGTTGGTAGAGTGGCTGTGCCAGCAACTTGAGGGTTGCAGGTTCGATCCCCGCTTCCACAGACAAGTTCACTGTGTTCGCATCAAATGCGAACACAATCGATTGCGGTATAGCTCGGTTGGTAGAGGGGCTGTGCCAGCAACTTGAGGGTTGCAGGTTCGATCCCCGCTTCCACCATCCTAGTCTCTGCCGTTGTGTCCTTGGGCAAGACACTTTACCCACCTGCTCCCAGTGCCAACCACACTGGTTTAAATGTAACTTAGATATTGGGTATTACTACGTAAAGCGCTAGGAGTCACTAGAGAAAAATCGCTATATAAAATATTATTCACTTCACTATTATTCACTTCATCGTGGTTTTGAAATTGCTTGTTGTAAAACAAAGAAAACAATCGGAAGTTGTCTTTATTCTAAGTTCATCATGCCACGATTTTACCAGTCAGGCCCACTTGGAAATAGACTCCATGTGGCCGTTTCACTAAAATAAGTTTGACACCCCTGCTCTAGACTTTCTGTGGCCCCAAACAAGATTTTTTTGTTACCCAATTTCGGTCTTTAATATTATTATTTTTAACACAACAGAAGCTACAGTGCACTGCAGCCTAGGGAGTAATGTAATACAGTTGTCTCTCGCCACATCGTGCTTTAAATTTGCGGAATGTAAAGGTTTTCCTAATGTGTCTATAGATGTTCTCATTCATCCAGGTCATTGTATTCTCAGGGAATTCGATCGCAACTGGACTACTTGGTTTGTGTTAATGCTAAAAATCATATTCAGAAAATCGTAAACATCTTTTTTGTAATACTATAGTGCTATAATTTACCACGGCCAGGCCCGGGAACCACTTAACAACGATAAACGAGGGTTTACTGTGTTACTCTTGGTGCCCATAATGTGAGACACAACCAACAAAAAATGCAGTTCAAGAAACGTTCATCATTTGATAATAAGGATTACTGTTTTGGTTTTGTTACGAGTTATGTAAAGACGTGTATTTTTAGTATAAATAATCATATATTAACATTAAACAGAAATATTACATTGATAAAAACAATTCACTTCAATCCAAATTGTTCAATAGTCATGTCTTTATATTCCAGATAATGTCTGAAGTTAATTTTAAAACTGGGGGCTCATTTAAAACTGCTATGCTACTTTGCAATTAATTGGAAAAAGTAAGTAAAACACAATGAATTGGCAAAATCTAAGAAAAATCTAATGTTATTCAGATGTTATAATTTTAAAGAAAAGATTTGATTACAATTTAAACTTAAATGGTAAAGTCGTTTTAGAAATACAGCCGTAAATCTGTCACATTGATCATCATCTCAAAAGCCTAAAGTGAAGTAAAACTAATACAAACGACACGTTGATTCAGCGATGGATAGAAATGTATCAGAAACAAAGTATAAGTATATCGATGAGGCCGTTGCTGAAGTGACCGATCGCCATAATCATGTGGCTTGCCGTAATCGATGCGTAATTGTTAATGCCAAGGGTCAGCACAGGCAGATGATTCAAAAAATTAATGCACAAAAATATTGGAATATAAGGCCTCTCTCAAGTTGTTTTCGGCCAAACATTTCCAAGCATTGCTTCTACGCCATTTCCTCACAGAATTTATTTCTGTTTCCACATCTCCCCAGTGTCTTATTGTCTTCCTCTTTTCATATAAAGTGTCTGTTTCCCAGCCTTCTCTGCCAGGTTCGGTTGTTTTCTTTTTGATCAGCATTCCAGACAACTTTTTTGTGCAAGCTTTGTTTTTCAGTTATGCAGATTCTTTAGCTTCTTTTGACTTGGTTTCACCCTGCAGCTTTTTCATTGCATTGCCCTGCTTACACACGCACTGAACCTCAGGAAAATGTTTTCGAATATATCTCCCGTGTTGAACTACTACTTAAGTCTATACTCTGTAAGCAAGGCCACTTTATAATCAGGGTTCATGTAGTTTTCTATGTGCAAGAGCTGAAGTATAAATACCTTACTTCTGCAATAGCACCAGCAGCTGAATTGTAGATACCTTATGTGACGTTCAAACTTCAAACACATTTCTTAATGAATAATAATTCATCTATTGTTTGATCTTTTTAACTTGTACAGCAAACTGGTGCCGCATGGGCTGTAGTTTTTTAATGTGCTTTATAAATAAACCTGGACCTTGATCCCCTCACTCAATTCTCAAGTTTGCTGTTTGATTATCTTAATGTGATCCATCTTACGAAGATCAAAGAATGGTTGCAATATATATATTAACTGGAGATAGATGGATAGGATGATACAGGTTGATTAACATGTACTGTATTGTATATCATGCATGTTAATTCTCCTTACAACCAAGTTCCTCTGATGTGGACATTTGATGCATATCTGCTCGATAAGTATATGTCTCCCTTACTCACACATGACAATGTGGGAGAAATACGTTAATCCCTCAGTTTCCAGGTTACCTCATTGCTCAATAGCTGTTTATAAATCAGCCGTCATTCAAAAAGTTTCCTGGAAGTAACCATAATTATATGCTTTAATGAAAACACATCAGGCTTTCCAGTTTATACGAGAACCTAAAGTGTAGGTCTGTCTGCGCTAAAGACGAACGACAAACTCTTTTCAGAGCCAGGTCACAAAGCTTGCAGTGGATTTTCAACGAGTGTTAATTAGTTAGTTTTAATGTTAAGCTGAATACTCGGGGTGTCCTCCGATATTAATGCAATACAATATCAGCATGAACCATATAATACTATTGTTATTTTGTACTGTGAAATGTTACAAAAGGCTTTATCAAGTGAAATAACCCAAACAGAAAACAATCGAAGGTACGAAAAACACTAACTTATTTATCATTACCATCTACAACAAATTATTATTTCTTTAAGTTGAAGTGATGTGGTCATTTTTGTCTTTGCGACACCTACTGTACATAACTCATAAGTTAAGGTCATGACAATATAAGTTGAATGATGCAGAGACGCTTGTTACTGGATATTTTCAAAAACATATCTGCCTTGGGGACGGCGTGCGCAGTTGGGAGAGTGACCGTGCCAGCAATTTGAGGGTTCCTGGTTCGATCCCCATCTTCTACCAACCTCGTCACGTCCGTTGTGTCCTTGAGTAAGACACTTCACCCTTGCTCCTGATGGGTCGTGGTTAGCGCCTTGCATAGCAGCTCCGGCCCTCAGTGTGTGAATGTGTGTGAAGGTGTGTGTGAATGGGTTAATGTGGAATTAGTGACAAAGTGCTTTGGGTACCTTGAAGGTAGAAAAGCGCTATTAAAGTATAACCCGAATTAGTGACAAAGTGCTTTGGGTACCTTGAAGGTAGAAAAGCGCTATTAAAGTATAACCCATTTGTAGACTTTGTATGGATGAGTTATATGCAACTATAGTTATTTGATACTCATATATTGACAAATGTGGCTTTTAGACTTCAATATTGTTAAATTAAAGGCCTACTGAAATGAGATGTTCTTATTTAAACGGGGATAGCAGGTCCATTCTATGTGTCATACTTGATCATTTTGCGATATTGCCATATTTTTGCTGAAAGGATTTAGTAGAGAACATTGACGATAAAGTTTGCAACTTTTGGTCGCTAATAAAAAAGCTTTGCCTGTACCGGAAGTAGCAGACGATGTGCGCGTGACGTCGCGGGTTGTGGAGCTCCTCACATCCATGGCCATGGGTGTGGTGACCGCCAGTGTCTCCGAGGGAAGCCACGTCTCTCGACGAGGCAAGGCAGCCGGGCTGAGATTTTTAATTTTTTTCCCTCCACGGAGTAAGCATCCGACGGTCGGTGGCGGCCGGTGGGAGGAGGCAAGAGAGTCCACAGCTGCATGAGGAACGACGCAAACTCTCCACTCATGTCTACGGTAAGAGCCGAATGTAAACAAGGAAACACCGGCTGTGTTTTTGTTGTTAAAGGCGGCCACAATTCACCGCTTCCCACCTACATCTTTCTTCATTGACGTCTCCATTATTAATTGAACAAATTGCAAAAGATTCAGCAACACAGATGTCCAGAATACTGTGTAATTATGCGATTAAAGCAAACTACTTATAGCTGTGATCGGTGCTGGATCAAAATGTCCGCTACAATCATACGCGTCATCATACCGCGCCGTTTTCAACAGGATACTTTGCGCGAAATTTTAAATTGCAATTTAGTAAACTAAAAAGGCCGTATTGGCATGTGTTGCAATGTTAATATTTCATCATTGATATATAAACTATCAGACTGCGTGGTCGGTAGTAGTGGGTTTCAGTAGGCCTTTCAGGACACTAATTACGTATGTCTAGCGATTTGTGATATTTTGTGCTTAGCTGTTGTGTAGCTGCTATTTTAATTTGTTTATTACTCTTGTGTTGGGGCATATGCGTGACTTGCAATTATCTCCCAAAACACTACAAGGCAGTGCTATCCTGAGTGAGAAACCACAACTCTTCGCTATTGGCCTCATGTGTGTAGTAGTTGTAAACAATAACAATTGAAGCGACATCCACATTGTTGTTACAGCTGGAACTAATCATTTCCAAACAGTAACTTGTATTGTCCATATTGCTATGACAACAAGTCGAGGTAGAGGACGGGCATGAATGAAAACCCGGAAATGATGTCCTAAATAAACTGACCAATCACAGCTATGCGGTCCACGTTGTTAGTTTTTTTTTAAAGAGGTCCACATAAAGGTATGCCTGAGGGGGAAGAGCCACTATGTGACACTAGAAGATAGTTCAGCCCAAATACAACTCCACAACAAGAGGTTTTTGTATTGTGCATATCTGCAGAACAACCCATCATGAAGCCAAATAAAGTTGCAGGTGACAGCACTTTGGCTAAAAAAAAAGGTGAGAAACACTATAGACTTAAAAAAAAACTTGTAACAAAGTATAAATTTACGGTCTACTCAAGTCAAACCGAGGTACCACTGTATTCTCTTGAGAGGGCGTAGTGCGACTTTTGCTTAAAGTTATTTGGAATAGACTCCAGCTCACCACAGCTCTGAATAAAATAAATTACTGGATGGATGTATAGCCAGGATATTCAACTAAATTGTTTTGGGGGCCACATTTTCAGAAAGCTAAAGAGCTGGGGGCCGGACATCTTCCTTCCCTAATAGTCTTATTTTGTATATTTTGGACAACCAGCATCCTCTACAGTAGACATTTTATTTTGCTTCATTTATTTAGTCAGGGTCAGGGAGTGCAGGACCTCCTGAACTCTAGTATTTTTTAAGAAATTGGTGCGAAAATGTGAGTCTATCACAAATGTTTTTGAACTGAACTTGTGGGCCTCCATTTGAATAGCCCCAGAGATGACCTAAATGAAAACTTGAGGAACACCGCTGCTATAACGAATGAATTTGAACAAATGACTACTGACTACGCCCTGCGATGAGGTGGCGACTTGTCCAGGGTGTACCCCGCCTTCCGCCCGATTGTAGCTGAGATAGGCGCCAGCGGCCCCGCGACCCCAAAAGGGAATAAGCGGTAGAAAATGGATGGATGGATGGACTACTGACTACATCTGGAGAAAACAAGCTGCAACAACACCCTTGGTAAAAAAAAAAGTGTTACTGCTAAAAAAGGAAATAACTTAAAGGTTCTCCCTAAAGGGGAACTACACTTTTTTTTTTGAATTGTGCCTATCATTTACAATCATTATGAAAGAATCGACAGCGGATGTTTACTTTTTTTAATGCATTCTAAAAATTTAATTACGGTAAACAAAAGTATTTTTACAGCGCAGCCTATGGGAGCTCCATTATTTATTCCATCCATAAAATCCAATTTATAAGCATTCAAAAAGTGGCATCAATACTCGATTCACATTTCGTGACTTGAATATGAACCAAGTATTAGGCTAATTATTTATAGCAGCGACGTGATCATTTCCTATGTTGCTATGTATACATCATGGCGTGGTCTGCTCTTTCCTTGCCTCCCTGCTCCCTGTAAGTTTATTGCGGATCATACATTATGACTCTCACCTGAAAAGTAGATGACTGAGAAGATAATCTGTCAAGTTGGCACACTTTGACAACCATTTAGGACCTATAAATGGTGAGAACGACACAAAAACCATTATTGTTTTTTTCAGTGTAGAAATCAGTCATTAAAGCACTGCGCTTCGGTCTGATGCTGTATAAGCCATTTAAATACACAGACACCAAGGCAGCACTTCCTTTCCTTGGCTTGGAATCATTGTGCAACATCAATAAAGTCAGCAAAATAGCGTTAACAATAACTTCAACTATAGACCAGGCTCTAATATGATAGAATTAGTATCTGTGTTTTAAGGTTTGGCCATTTAGGTGAAATTCTAAGCCGGGCAGGGAGTAATTTGGACACAGGGAAAATTGATTTTGACCATAAGCACTTTCTCATTTTCAAACAGCGCCTGCGGCTAAATGGGTTAGCCTTTTAAACACATTACACAGGTAGCTTCTCCTTTCCTCCCCAATGATTATGTGTCCGCCTTGAGCAATTGACATTTCTTGCAAATAAGAAAATTATCATATTTCATGACTGGAAAGAAAAAATAGGACCTGCTGTTATAGAGTGGAGCCTCCGGACTTAGTGAGAGAGGCTGAGGTACATTTTTTTTTCTTTCTTTTTTGTTTCAAAGGGTGGAGTCTTCATATCAAATGTCCTGAGCTACATTGGAACTGTGGTGCTGTCGAGTCTCATCAATTGAATTATACATAAGACTTTAAGTGGGGCAGGACAAAAGATGTGATGGGACACAGAAGCTGTAATTTCAGCACCAAACCATGCTCGTAAATCATAATTGTCGCCATAGTCCCTCCAGAATGCCTATTTTTTGCGGCGAAAGACTGACAAGAAACATTTTTGAAATATTTTTTTGTCTTTTTTTGTTTTGTAAATCCTAAAAGAAAGCAGGTGCATGACACCCTCAGTCGACACAGTTGAAGGGAACACTCATATCACATAAGTGGGCTTTTGTAAAGTTTTAAGATTGTTTTCTGTCAATAAAGATGTAAGTTAATCATCAACTGAATCAAATTAAGAAGAACTAGAACTACCTACACACGATATCAAAAATTCAAAATGGTTTGTTCCACCTATATAGCATAAAACACTTAACTCAATAAAGATGTTGTAACATCATCAATGTTCACCTTTAAAGGAGAACTTCTTTTTGGGGGGAATTTTGCCTATCATCCACAATCATTTTGAAAGACATGACGACGGATGGATTTTTTTTTTAATGCATTCTAAATATTAAATAAATGCGGTCCAAAGTCATCTTACAATGGAGCCTATGGGAGCCGTTCAATTCCACCTATAGAGCCCCTAAAAAAACATCCAACAACTTATTTTAGGTTTTATACACATGATCTAAGTATGTACATAATGTAGTAACCAACACATTTAACATTTATGTATTTCGATCATTTTAAGCATACCCGGCGCATTAATTAAAAAAAACACATCACAGCGATCGCTTTTTTTCATTATCATCACTGATTACCCCTCACTGCAGACTTTATGAGAGCCAACAAACATAATAAAACATCACTTACTGTGCAACGTCTGCTGTCATTAGGATGCCGACTGCTAGGATGTTCATATATTCCCATTTAGGTGAAAAATGTCTCAAAATCCTCGCAAAGAAATGGTATGCAGGCGACAACAAGCGTTTTTTTGTGTCGTTCTCAACAGTTCCAGGTCATATTGGCTGTCAAAGTGTCCCAATTTGTCGGATTACCTACTCAGATGTCTCATGTCCAGGTGAGATGCATGATTTATAATCTAGAATAAATTTACAGGGAGCAGGAAAGCGAGAAAAAACAGCAGACCACTCCATGATTTAAACATAAGGGACATAAGCTTGTGATAAATAGTTTGTGTGTGTGAGCGCTTATAAGAACAATATCACTAATACTTGGTTAGTAGTCAAGTCACAAAATCTAAATTGAGTATTATTGGCGCTTTTTTAATGTGTTTTTTTATTATTATTATTATATGGGCGGAAAAGTAGCACCCCCATTGGCTCCTCTGTAAGCTGACTTTTATGTACGTTTATTTAATATTTGGAATGCATAAAAAAAAAAAATCCACCCGCCGTCATTTTCTTTCATAATGATTGTAAATGATAGGTAAAATTTGAAAAAAAAAGTGCAGTTATCCTTTAGCATTCACACACAGCAGTAACATTTTGGAACAGGTGATAAAAGAAAGGTAATGAAATACAATAAATCTATGTGTGGCAGCATAGGAAAAAGTTATGTACAAGTTTCACTTTTGCATCTTATTGCCCATAACTGTGGTGCATTCAAGGACCCTCGATTAACGTTAGAAACCAATGCGTCACTAGGTTTTAAAAACAGGGGGAGACGTAACTCCCAGAGGATGCACTAATAATAATAGTACAATGATAATAAATAATAATAATGAGTATGAATTATATGTGAATCCACTAATCTCTACTTTGTTCTCTGAAGTGAAAGAAAACTTGACAGATGTATCATTATATTTAAGTGAATAATGACAGGTTATATGATTGTTTAAATACATTTTCTGGCCACTTTATATTAAATTGGTTGGCCACTTTTTGTGAAAAAAAAAAACTATTTTTGTGGGGGTGTTATCAAGATATGTTTTAGTCTAGATATTTTAATCTCATATTTTGAAGTCAAAACCTTGAGCTGGTTTCAACCTAATTGAGGCAATATTTTAATTTATTGTGTACTTGTCATCATGATTTGTATTATCCACTGATAATAATCCTATGAGAATCAGCTAATCTCTACTTTGCACACTGAAGTAAAGAGAAAACAGACGGATTTAACTGAATAATGACAGGTGACATGATTAATTAAATTCCTATTCTAGCCACTTTATATTGAATTTGTTGGCTTTTCTTTTTTCTACAAAACAAAACCACATTATTTAGGGGAGATTATCAAGATATGTTAATACCACCTTTAATTAAGGTTTTGACATTTGTTTTAAAAATCCGGTGTAAACCAAATTCATGCAATAGCTAGTTTTTGTGTGTGGGGGACAGCGACTTTAGGTATAGGGTGCGATGGGGGCCCTTCAGGAAGTTTGTGAATGGGGGCACGGAATTTGGTGGCAGGCTACTGTGAGGAGCAGTAATCATCATACATTCAGTCTGGCCTTTGTGCTCCAAAGAGGCAGCAGTTGCTAGCAATGAGGTGTGCGCCATTATGTGGTTTATTGCGCCTGCTGCATATCCAGCCATGTCAAAGGGGCCTTCCCTTGCAACGCTCCTACGCTGTGGCCCGGGTGTCTGTCGGCAGCCCCTTGGCGGTCTGAGTGGAACCACATGGAGGAATTTGATAGTGGAGCTCGGCTTGGTGGAGCACTTAACTTGGGCAGTGTGGCAGCCCTGTGAGATGGATGGTCACTTGCCACCAGGCTTGACCCTTCAGCACGCACGCTCTGATCATCATCCTTAAATGTTTGCTCACAGTTTAGCTGGGACGGACGCTCGCTCTCTTGCTTTCTGCTCTTGCGCACACAGCTCATCCATCCTGCATCCTCTCCGGGGGGGTTTGCGGCCGCGCAGCCCTCAGGAGTGGTCGAACGATAAGGAACATTTACTGTAGGGGCCAGTCGGGCACGCGAACAACACCAAACACACTAATGAGAGTAAGACAAAGCCACAGGCCACAGACATCCAGTAAACAGCAGACCACAGTCCACAAGATGTAAGCCTCCATTTCAATGAGCATTCAGGTATTGAACACAGAGTGTTTCTAGTCCTTTCTCTGTAGTGAGTGCTCTCACTTACTTAAGTGGGATTGGACATGGGGTATTCCACTTTGCACTATTTGCTAATGTACGGGTGAATTAGCTATAAAAAAATGTTTTTCCACATTGAAATGTACTTGTACACGTAAAGCTGTACCTGGTGTCCCTTGTTCCACTATACTTGCACGCTTTTGACTCTACCTTCGATCTTGTTTGACTTTTTGTCAGTTTGATTTTTTTTGACTCACCCAATATTGTTTTGCTTGCACGCTGCCTCTCATCTTTGCATCCTGTGTTCACGTCAACAACACCAAGCCCACTATGTGACATACATTACTGGTCAGAAATTTGAGAACATCTCATACGTTGCAATTAGTAAGCATGTCCAAACATTTCACAACACTGGTACTTCAAATTACACCACAGTTTTATTATTGAACATACTTTGCTGTTAAAGGCCTACTGAAATTAGATTTTCTTATTTAAACGGGGATAGCAGGTCCATTCTATGTGTCTTTCTTGATCATTTCGCGATATTGCCATATTTTTGCTGAAAGGATTTAGTAGAGAACATCCACGATAAAGTTCGCAACTTTCGGTGTTAAGAGAAAAGCCCTGCCTCTACCGAAAGTCGCAGACGATGACGTCACCCGTGTGATGGCTCCTCACATCTTCACATTGATTTTAATGGGCGCCTCTAACAAAAAGTGCTATTCGGACCGAGAAAACGACAATTTCCCCATTAATTTGAGCGAGGATGAAAGATTCGTGTTCGAGGATATTGACAGCGACGGACTAAAGAAAAAAAAAAAACACAATTGCATTGGGACGGATTCCGATGTTTTTAGACACATTTACTAGGTTAATTCTGGGAAATCCCTTATCTTTCTATTGTGTTGCTAGTGTTTTAGTGAGTTTAATAGTACCTGATAGTCGGAAGGGTGTCTCCACGGGTGTCTTGACGCGCAGTGTCTCAGGGGAGTCGACGGCAGCTATGGACGGCACAAGCTCAGCTTTTCTCCGGTAAGAACTGACTTTTTAACCACAATTTTCTCACCGAAACCTGCTGGTTGACATGTGGTCGGGATCCATGTTCTCTTGACCGTGCTCTGATCCATAGGATCAGTTTCACCTCCAGGAATTTTAAACAATAAATCACCGTGTGTTTGTGTGGCTAAAGGCTAAAGCTTCCCAACTCCATCTTTCTACTGTGACTTCTCCAATATTAATTGAACAAATTACAAAAGATTCAGCAACACAGATGTCCAAAATACTGTGTAATTATGCCGTTAAAGCAGACGACTTTTAGCTGTGTGTGCGCAGCGCTCATACTTCCTAAAAACCCGTGACGACTTGCGTACACGTCATCATTACAAGACGTTTCGAAGACGAAACTCCCGGGAAATTTAAAATTGCAATTTAGTAAACTAAAAAGGCCGTATTGGCATGTGTTGCAATGTTAATATTTCATCATTGATATATAAACTATCAGACTGCGTGGTGGGTAGTAGTGGGTTTCAGTAGGCCTTCAATCTTGCTTATTGTAAGGTCCACATGTATTTGGACAGTGACAGTCATTTTTTATGATTTTGCCCTTGCGTGAATGAAAATGATGCAATTAATTAATTTTTCAAACTGAGACTCACTGACTTTGGCTCATTTTCTGTGAAGAACATATATCAGAATATATATTTAATGACCACACACCAAACCCCCCCCCCTACACATTTCTATTACATATAAGATGTCTGGGTCCACTGGACCCAGGGCTAATAGAAGTGTGGAAATTGATGTTCTGTGTACCACACCCACACATGCACACACGCGCGCACACACACACACACACACACACACACACACACACACACACACACAGCAGGCCTAGACAGGAGGAAGACATAGTTTAGGTACACAGAACATCAGATGGTCAAATGTGCGAGAAAATGAGAGCAGACAGTGTTGACAAACAATGTTGCAGCCTTGTGTGGGAACCGTAGGTGCAGAAACACAAATAAAGAATCCCTGCGGGATGCAGAAACTGGCAGAGAAATTTCCCGTGCAACGTTCATATTGTTGTTACTCAGCCAGCGTTTGTGGGTCTGATGGACCCGTTGCATTTTGTGGCTTTCAATGCCTCACAATTAAACACTTTTATGTTAAAGTACTGAACATATGTTTATTGGGATAAGGTAAACCTCTGTGAAGTATTTAACATAAAAGTGTTTGATTGTGAGGCATTAAAAGCCACAAAATGCAACGGGTCCATCAGACCCGCAAACGCTGGCTGAGTAACAACAATATGAACATTACACAAGGGTTAATGTATACACCTGTGGTTTGCATTTTTTTTTCAGTGAGTAACAACTCATAAAAAATGTCCATAATGACCAACATTAAAATATAGTAGCGTAGTAAGCCTAAGTATTCACTAAAACCAAGTCAGAGGTATCTTTAATATGTTCAGCCACTGTAACATTACACACAGTTTAAACAGTGACACTGTGGAATATAGGAAAATAAAACACTGTACTGTAACCAATCATTCTTTGGCGTATGACTACATGGCGTCCGCAAACCCGCCGTTTGAGATTCACTGGTATACACCATGCCACAATGCATTACAAATAAATAAATCAGTCTATAAATCAGCATGCAATTGAAGTTTCAAGTTTATTTTTTTTGTTTTGTTTTTTGGGTTTTTTTTTTGTTTGTGTTTTTAAGTTTAATTTTGGATTTGAATCCAGAATATAGCATTGAGTGTGCTCTAGCATACACTGAAAATACAACATCCATTTTAACACATGGATGAAAATACTTTGCAGTAAATGAAGCCCGTGGACATAATATAATGATGGGTATCAAAGACGGTAAACATACTGTATCTTGTTTAATGCTTATAATTAAAAGTATTTTCATTGACTGCAAATGACTTTCATCCAAGTGTTAAAATGAAAGTTGTTCCGTTCTGGCATATGGTATGGTATGGTATGGTATGGTATGGTATGGTATGGCGGTGTGACCCCAGGATGCAGAAACACCAGGGACGCGCAGATAGATGGTCCGTTTATCAAGTATCGACGAATGAAGCACCAGCGTGGTCGCAGCAGTAGACCACGGGTGAATTTACAAACTGCAAAAATACAGCACGAAAAAAGCAGTTTGCAAACAGAACGTAGAAGCTAAAACGCAAACCAACAAACAGACAATAATGAACCAATTTCGTCCATAGGGCGACACTGACAAATAAACCCTCCTGATTAGTGATTAGAGGCAGGAGAGTCCCTTGACCACTAAACAGGAGCAGGTGTGGATAATTTGTGCTCAGGCCAGAGGTATAGTGGCTAAAAATAAGGCAAACAGAAATTGGAATGAAAAATAAAAGCATGGAACCAAAACACAGGAAAACAACCCACACAAGTCCAGGCTGTCATGAGCGATCATAATAGGGGTTATATTTTCACTGGGTGTTTGAGTGCACTCAATGCTATACTGCACCTATTGCTTCAATTCCTGAATGAAATTAAAGGGGAACTGCACTTTTTAGGAATTTTAGGAATCATTCACAATCCCTATATAAGACACAAATGCAATTGTATTGTCAATGCTGTCAAACAAGTAACGTTCAATCAGATTAATCACAATTTAGCATTATAATTAAATGTGATTAAATGCAATTAATCGTAGTTGCATCCTTTATATTAACTTGACATATGCGTTGACCTGATCACTGACTATATAACAACCTGCGCCGCCTTTCATGGAAACCATCCACAGTTGTGTTGAAGGAGCATGTACGGTCAATAAATTGTGCTTAAGTGCATATACATGGTTAATTCTTGGTTCGAACCCCACCTTCTACCAACCTCGTCATGTCCGTTGTGTCCTTGAGGATGATATTTCCCCCTTACTCCTGATGGGTCGTGGTTAGGGCCTTGCATGGCAGCTCCTACCATCAGTGTGTGAATGTGCGTGTGAATGGGTGAAGTGAATTGAATTATTTAGCGCTTTTCTCAAGTGACTCTAAGCGCTTTACATAGTGACACCCAATATCTAAGTTACATTTAAACCAGTGTGGGTGGCACTGGGAGCAGGTGGGTAAAGTGTCTTGTCCAAGGACACAACGGCAGTGACTAGGATGGCACTAGCGGGAATCGAACCTGCAACCCTCAAGTTGCTGGCACGGCCACTCTACCAACCGAGCTATGCCGCCCCATAGTGGAAATAGTGTCAAAGCGGTTTGAGTACCTTGAAGGTAGAAAAGCGCTATACAAGTACAAGCCATTTACCATTTACCATCCATCCATCCATCCATTTCCTACCGCTTATTCCCTTTCGGGGTCGTGGGGGGCGCTGGCGCCTATCTCAGCTACAGTCGGGCGGAAGGCAGGGTACACCCTGGACAAGTTGCCACCTCATCGCAGGGCCAACACAGATAGACAGACAACATTCACACTCACATTCACACATTAGGACCAATTTAGTGTTGCCAATCAACCTATCTCCAGGTGCATGTCTTTGGAGGTGGGAGGAAGCCGGAGTACCCGGAGGGAACCCACGCATTCACGGGGAGAACATGCAAACTCCACACAGAAAGATCCCGAGCCTGGATTTGAACCCAGGACTGCAGGAACTTTGTATTGTGAGGCAGACGCACTAACCTCTCTGCCACCGTGAAGCCCCATTTAGCATTAATGTGATAAAAAAAAAAAATTCAAACAACTTTATTCTGCTGATAGGCAACAATTTTGAATTTTAATTTTGAATAGTTAATCTTGGCAAAGCAATCGTAAAGGTTACATAGCAATAACTTTAAATGCCACTTGGTAATAGTATTAGCGGCACACTCCTATTCTCTTCATTCTTCGAAGTCGTTGTGACTACAACTTCTCTTTACACTTGTAATATATATTAATATTACATACTGAAGATGTTACGACGGCACCGGTTTAAGAGTGGAACTAATTGATTAACTTTAAATTGCTTTCAATGTGTTTTTTTTTGTTTGTTTTAATTGTAACTGGAAGTCAGCCAGCCTCATGGAACAGTGTGACTTTATTGGTCCCGCTTTATTTGGTATTTAATACACACAATTATGTGTATTATAAACCTGTCTCATAATGGTTAAAGTGTTAGCTTTGGAGTGTTTACTTTAGTGTGTGTCTGTTTAGCTTCCTGTTCCTGTCCCCTGTCAGCCCCTAGTTTGTCATACAAACAGTCTGGTGGGCTCCGACCAGCCTATTTCAATGTTTTCATGGTTTCTGGGCCACAAATTCAACAAGTGTCTGCACCAATTTGTGCTGTGGCCAACAAAAAAATTACAATATGTAAATATTATTTTATTGATGTACATTTCTTCCTTTTTTATCCTCGTTGTGACGTTTTACATTGAATCATGCTAAAAGTTTTACTGGAATTCTAAGGAGACCATGGTAGTAGATTTCTTGGTATGTAGCCTCCCTAAGTGCTTGGTTGCCCACCAATTGTTTTGAAAACATTACTGTATGCAGTACAGGCAAATGGGCCAAATCCTGTAGAATAAATGTATCTTTGGCCTGGTTGCATTCTCGCAAATCAATGCAATAAATGATGTTTGATTGTTGTGTCGGCCAATAGGAACAATCCATCTCCCTCCCCTCTAATATGCTGTGCAGCCATGTGCTTCCAGTTAAGTTGGCCCCTGAGGTTAAGTGAAACTACCTGCTGCTCTGTGTCGGGCGATTATTTGCTTTGTCCGCAGCACTGTCAGATCATAAAACACTTTCACCCTGCATGCTATATAAGTCTTTGCGGTTCATTATTGTTTCGCCTGGTCGTGCTGCCTTTTAAAGTCATATTCGTAATGTTGTCTGTGGTTTTATTATAACAACAAATGTCAAGATGTCAGCAGCAAACTTTGCAAAAAGATACACTGCCGTTTGCATTACGGTACAAATTCCCGGTGCCTGGAAATCGATACCGGTACCATTTTGCGGTACTTTTGTGTGTGTTAATAAATGTAAATGTTTTGTAATAATATAATATTTTTTATGTAACATTTAAAATGTGCTGATTATGATAACTGTGCTGTCCAGTAGTTATATCTTGATTTATAGTCTCATTTGCAAGTATCGGTAATCAGGTTTGAAGTTTTGCAGCTTCACTATATTGTGTTTTTTTTAAATATGTTTATCAAAAAAATCATATCACAGAACATATCTCTGTTCTACTATTAGTCAAACATATGCAGATTTAAACATATTTTTGGCCTAAATTAAGTTTTTAATTAGTTTAATCTACTGTTCATGTGGGCATGCATGTATGATTCTATATTACTCTACAGAAATGTATTTCTTTTCAGTCTTATTTATGTCTTATATGTATTAGAGTACAGTTTATGTCTTTTATTTTATTACTATGTGACTATGAAGATATTTCTCTCTTTCTGTTATATTGGGTAAACTATTCGGCTGTTATTTCATGTCTGGAGGGCTCTACGTTAATAACGTTAATCGTATTTATGAGGCCGTAAACAGCTGTGTATGCTCTTACTATGAAAATAATGGATTTATAGATACGAATACTTAGCAGGAATTCACTTATCAAGGTCGGGTCTGATTAGCGATAATAGAGGGCTGACTGTATTATATAGTAAACGTTGCATGCAGTTACAATTCCAAGACGTTAGATGGCAGTAGAATATAGATTACAACATGTTGCCGAGCTAGGAAGTAGTATTTGCCATTAAGCTGGATGTGCCAGTCTAGTCTTATGTTGCGCCCTAAATGTGTGTATACTGTAAGTTTTGTACTTATCACACACTTGCTGTTTGATTGTGACACGCATCTTATTTATTGTTTCCTTTACCAAATTTGGAGGTGTTGAAATCGCTATGTAAAATGGCGGTTTCAACATCCATCCATCCATCATCTTCCGCTTAGCCGAGGTCGGGTCGCGGGGGCAACAGCCTAAGCAGGGAAACCCAGACTTCCCTCTCCCCAGCCACTTCGTCTAGCTCTTCCCGGGGGATCCCGAGGCGTTCCCAGGCCAGCCGGGAGACATAGTCTTCCCAACGTGTCCTGGGTCTTCCCCGTGGCCTCCTACCGGTTGGAGGTGCCCAAACACCTCCGTAGGGAGGCGTTCGGGTGGTATCCTGACCAGATGCCCGAACCACCTCATCTGGCTCCTCTCGATGTGAAGGAGCAGCGGCTTTACTTTGAGTCCCTCCCGGATGGCAGAGCTTCTCACCCTATCTCTAAGGGAGAGCCCCGCCACACGGCGGAGGAAACTCATTTCGGCAGCTTGTACCCGTGATCTTATCCTTTCGGTCATGACCCAAAGCTCATGACCATAGGTGAGGATGGGAACGTAGATCGACCGGTAAATTGAGAGCTTTGCCTTCCGGCTCAGCTCCTTCTTCACCACAACGGATCGGTACAACGTCCGCATTACTGAAGACGCCGCACCGATCTGCCTGTCGATCTCACGATCCACTCTTCCCTCACTCGTGAACAAGACTCCTAGGTACTTGAACTCCTCCACTTGGGGCAGGGTCTCCTCCCCAACCCGGAGATGGCACTCCACCCTTTTCCGGGTGAGAACCATGGACTCGGACTTGGAGGTGCTGATTCTCATTCCGGTCGCTTCACATTCGGCTGCGAACCGATCCAGCGAGAGCTGAAGATCCCGGTCAGATGAAGCCATCAGGACCACATCATATGCAAAAAGCAGAGACCTAATCCTGCGGTTACCAAACCGGAACCCCTCAACGCCTTGACTGCACCTAGAAATTCTGTCCATAAAAGTTATGGACAGAATCGGTGACAAAGGACAGCCTTGGCGGAGTCCAACCCTCACTGGAAATGTGTTCGACTTACTGCCGGCAATGCGGACCAAGCTCTGGCACTGATCGTACAGGGAACGGACCGCCACAATAAGACAGTCCGATACCCCATACTCTCTGAGCACTCCCCACAGGACTTCCCGAGGGACACGGTCGAATGCCTTCTCCAAGTCCACAAAGCACATGTAGACTGGTTGGGCAAACTCCCATGCACCCTCAAGAACCCTGCCAAGAGTATAGAGCTGGTCCACAGTTCCACGACCAGGACGAAAACCACACTGTTCCTCCTGAGTCCGAGGTTCGACTATCCGACATAGCCTCGTCTCCAGTACACCTGAATAAACCTTACCGGGAAGGCTGAGGAGTGTGATCCCACGATAGTTGGAACACACCCTCCGGTCCCCCTTCTTAAAGAGAGGAACCACCACCCCGGTCTGCCAATCCAGAGGTACCGCCCCCGATGTCCACGCGATGCTGCAAAGTCTTGTCAACCAAGACAGCCCCACAGCATCCAGAGCCTTAAGGAACTCCGGACGGGTCTCGTCCACCCCTGGGGCCTTGCCACCGAGGAGCTTTTTAACTACCTCAGCGACCTCAGCCCCAGAAATAGGAGAGTCCACCACAGATTCCCCAGGCACTGCTTCCTCATAGGAAGACGTGTTGGTGGGATTGAGGAGGTCTTCGAAGTATTCCTTCCACCTATCCACAACATCCGCAGTCGAGGTCAGCAGAACACCATCCGCACCATACACGGTGTTGATAGTGCACTGCTTCCCCTTCCTGAGGCGGCGGACGGTGGTCCAGAATCGCTTCGAAGCCGTCCGGAAGTCGTTTTCCATGGCTTCCCCGAACTCTTCCCATGTCCGAGTTTTTGCCTCCGCGACCGCTGAAGCTGCACACCGCTTGGCCTGTCGGTACCTGTCCACTGCCTCCGGAGTCCTATGAGCCAAAAGGACCCGATAGGACTCCTTCTTCAGCTTGACGGCATCCCTCACCGCTGGTGTCCACCAAGGGGTTTTAGGATTGCCGCCCCGACAGGCACCAACTACCTTGCGGCCACAGCTCCGATCAGCCGCCTCGACAATAGAGGTGCGGAACATGGTCCACTCGGACTCAATGTCCAGCACCTCCCTCGTGACATGTTCAAAGTTCTTCCGGAGGTGGGAATTGAAAATTTGTCTGACAGGAGACTCTGCTAGACGTTCCCAGCAGACCCTCACAATGCGTTTGGGCCTCCCAGGTGTGTCCGGCATCCTCCCCCACCATCGCAGCCAACTCACCACCAGGTGGTGATCTGTAGAAAGCTCCGCCCCTCTCTTCACCCGAGTGTCCAAAACATGAGGCCGCAAATCCGATGACACAACTACAAAGTCGATCATGGAACTGCGGCCTAGGGTGTCCTGGTGCCAAGTGCACACATGGACACCCTTATGTTTGAACATGGTGTTTGTTATCGACAAACTGTGACGAGCACAAAAGTCCAATAACAAAACACCACTCGGGTTCAGATCCGGGCGGCCATTCTTCCCAATCACGCCTCTCCAGGTTTCACTGTCGTTGCCAACGTGAGCGTTGAAGTCTCCCAGTAAGACAAGGGAATCACCCGGGGGAGCACTTTCCAGTACTCCCTCGAGTGTTCCCAAAAAGGGTGGGTACTCTGAACTGCTGTTTGGTGCATAAGCACAAACAACAGTCAGGACCCGTCCCCCCACCCGAAGGCGGAGGGAGGCTACCCTTTCGTCCACCGGGTTGAACTCCAACGTACAGGCTTTGAGCCAGGGGGGAAACAAGAATTGCCACCCCAGCCCGTCGCCTCTCACTGCCGGCAACGCCAGAGTGGAAGAGGGTCCAATCCCTCTCGAGAGAAGTGGTCCCAGAGCCCTTGCTGTGCGTCGAAGTGAGTCCGACTATATCCAGCCGGAATTTCTCGACTTCGCGCACTAGCTCAGGCTCTTTCCCCCCCCAGTGACGTGACGTTCCACGTCCCAAAAGCTAGCTTCTGTAGCCGAGGATCGGACCGCCAAGTGCCCTGCCTTCGGCTGTCGCCCAGCTCACATTGCACCCGACCTCTATGGCCCCTGCTATGGGTGGTGAGCCCATTGGAGGGATGACCCACGTTGCCTCTTCGGGCTGTGCCCGGCCAGGCCCCATGGGAACAGGCCCGGCCAGCAGGCGCTCGCCATCGTGCCCCACCTCCGGGCCTGGCTCCAGAGGGGGGCCCCGGTGACCCGCGTCCGGGCGAGGGAAATATGGGTCCATGATTTTTCATCTTCATAAAGGTCTTCGAGCTGCTCTTTGTCTGATCCCTCACCTAGAACCTGTTTGCCTTGGGAGACCCTACCAGGCGGATTTATGCCCCCGGACAACATAGCTCCTAGGATCATTGGGACACGCAAACTCCTCTACCACGATAAGGTTGCAGCTCAGAGAGGAGCTGCAACCTTATCAACATCAAGCTAGCGTATTTTGGAAAAGCGGAACCTTTCTTTTGAGCATTTTCTATCAGGCATACTTGCTTTGTTGGCATGGAAAATTACCTTAAGGCAGTTTGGCGGAGTCCCCCCTGAGTGCTGCTTAAGTGATTGTTTCCTCGCCAAGTGTTTGAGATGAGTCTGCAACTGGAGGTGACATCGCGAGGTAAACAAAGATATAGAAAAATTGCGCTGTTTGATTGTAATCTAATCAATACCCCGTAGTACAGATGGAATTTGGTCGGTGCCTATAAAACAACTAAATTCAGTACCCGTCCATCCATCCATCCATTTCCTACCGCTTGTCCCTCTTGGGGCCACGGGTGTGGCTGGAGCCTATCCCAGCTGCTATTGGGCGGAAGGCGGGGTACACCCCAGACAAGTCGGAATTTGGTACCCATTATAGTAGATAATAACAGATTAGATTTCTGCCTGCTAATGGGATTTGTAATGACTGGAGAACTGTCTGACTGACTGTTAACCAATGCTACTTTTCTCTCTCATTCATACTGCATTATTTTGCTTTTTCAAAACGGACAAATCATGAGCCCCTTATGTGATATGATTGTTCAGTTTGAATGTTTGTGGTCTGAATTATTCCCATTAAGTTTTTCATAGGTTTTCTCAACACAATAACATCGTGTTCTTGATTGCAATGCTGTTCGAATAGAATGTAGACCAAATATACACACTTTCATACAGAATACTTTTGACATCGTTGACTCCCAATGTAACATTCTAAACAGACTTTAATATTGGTATATTACTACATATTTGTGTATACTTTATCTAAATCAGGGGTCCCCAAACTACGGCCTGCGGACCGGATACGGCCTGCCAGCATCCAAAATCTGGCCCGAAGGAAGTCCCAAGATAAAAAATGTGTTTAAAAAAATAAAAAAAGCTTTTTTTTTTTTTTTAATTATCATTTTTTTAATCTGTCCTTTCTAATTAATTTAGGGTCTCCTAGCCACTGACGCAAATCATAGTGTCTAAAAATGCATTTTCCTATCGATAACGTGACATCATCGAGCTATATAGATATAGATATAGATATAGGTATATACAGATTCAGATCAGTGACGTGCAGCGAGGTTCATGGCTGGTGAGGCACTGACTTCATCACAGTCAGATTTATAAACATATGAACCCTAAAGAGTATCGTATTCACAATTTGATTGGCAGCAGTTAACGGGTTATGTTTAAAAGCTCATACCAGCATTTTTTACACATAAAAGATGTAGCACACAAAAAAATCATTTAATAAAAAGAAACGTTATTTTGGTCTTACTTTTACTTATAAATGAAGTCTATGCGCCGCTCATTCTGAACAAAAGCATCGATAACTTGTTTATAAAAGTCTTCCTTATCTTTCTTCAGTTTTAAAAGTCTCTCTGTCTTGATGGAGATCACTGTCTGAAGCAAACCTTTTAGCTCCGGCATTGGTCTTCTTTTAATTAACACCTCCTGCTTCGATTAAAAGTCCAGTTTAGAAAACTGTTTTATTTTAGATATGTAATCATCCATGTTAAAAGTCCAGGTGAGAGGAAAAACTAAACGATCGCTGCCGTTGCACTTGACTTGCTAACTGTAGCTTGTTGTCACTTATTCTGCAGCCGAGTAATCGCAGGAATGATCCCTGGGATCACTAGCGCCCTCCATCACCATGAGGCGGGAGAACAGGTGCCTCACACAGTGCGTCTTCACAGCCGTTTTATGATTGCCCAGCACAAGAAATACGTTACACATACAGTTGTTGACAAAATACACTGTACATTATATAGCTCAGCTAACTATGGAAATGTATAATATAATTCATATAGCAATACGGTCTCACTGCACAGCAGCCAGCAGTTAGCCGAGTCATTGCACAATCCATGGTGAGGCTCAACTGGCTGTGACTCACCACAAGTCTCTTCTCAGTATTTGAATGGCAAAAGTGAAAATTCAGCGATTTGGAATAAAAATGATCTAAAACTGGTGAAGTTAAATGGAAAATAACTTTATAAAGTATAATCACTGGATACATATAACAATTTAATTAATATTTTTTCTTTTTACATTTTTTCTTTTCCATGATGGCACGTGAAGCACTGCCTCACCGTCTTCCCCTGACTGCACGTCACTGATATAGATATATAGATATTAGGGGTGTGGGAAAAAAATGATTTGAATTTGAATCGCGATTCTCACGTTGTGCGATTCAGAATCGATTCTAATTTTTAAAAAATGTATTTTTCTTTTTTTTCTTTTCTTTTTCTTTAAATCAATCCAACAAAACAATAGACAGCAATACCATAACAATGCAATCCAATTCCAAAACCAAACCTGACCCAGCAACACTCAGAACTGCAATAAACAGAGCAATTAAGAAAAGACACAAACACGACACGGAACAAACCAAAAGTAGCGGAACAAAAATGAATATTATCAATAACAGTATCAATATTAGTTATAATTTCAGCATAGCAGTGATTAAAAATCCCTCATTGACATTATCATTAGACATTTATAAAAATAAAAATAAAAGAACAATAGTGTCACAGTGGCTTACACTTGCATCGCATCTCATAAGCTTGACAACACACTGTGTCCAATATTTTCAGAAAGATAAAATAAGTCATATTTTTGGTTTGTTTAATAGTTAAAACAAATTTACATTATTGCAATCAGTTGATAAAACATTGTCCTTTACAATTATAAAAGTGTTTTGAAAAAAATCTACTACTCTGTTTGCATGTCAGCAGACTGGGGTAGATCCTGCTGAAATCCTATGTATTGAATGAATAGAAAATCCTTTTAAATCGTGAAAAAAATCGTTTTTGAATCGAGAATCGTGTTGAATTGAAAAAAAATCTATTTTGAATCGAATCGTGAGACACCCAAAGATTCGCAGCCCTAATAGATGTATATATATCTATATATATATATATATATATATATATATATATATATATATATATATATATATATATATATATATATATACATATCTATATATAGACATATATATAGATATATCTATATATATATATATATATATATATATATAGATATAGATATAGATAGATAGATATATATATATCTATATACAGATATATACATATTTATACATATCTATATATATATATAGACATGTATATATATATACACGGCCAAAAAATTTTGACCTAATGCGGCCCCAGAGTCAAAAAGTTTGGGGACCCCTGATCCAAATCATTGTCATGTATTACTGACCTTTTCAATAATGTAATAATAATGTAGATACCCAACCCTTATTTTTAGAACTAGTGCATGATTTATATTTTTATATTATAATAAAACAGTTGTTATTTTTTACATAAAAGCCATAACATTGTTTTTCAAATAATAATAAAAAAAAATAAAAAATAAAAAATGTAAAACATGGTATCAATAGATGGATCCGAAGTTGTTATACGATTTCAAGTGTTGAAAGTGAAAATAAATTTAAATTTATTGCTGACTTATGACACTTTTATGATTGTATACCTTTTGGATCCTACGAGTAAGACTGTATTGTCAAGGGTTTAATGCATGTCCATTTGTGCATTTGTGAAGCCACTCTACTTCTGTATTTTAAATGGAACAAGAGAAAAAGAGAGATCAAGGCTTTTTCACCCTCAGTCAACGAGGAGAACCGGCCAAATCTGAAAGGTCTCCAAAGCCGCAGGTGATTGGTCAATGTCTGTCTGCTTGACTTCATTTGCAGGATTGTGAGATCAAAAGGTTCTGTCGATCTTCCAAGATGAGCTTTAATCACTAGAGACTCAACCAAGATCATTAAATACTATAATATGGATGTATTTGCACCAGTGCCAGCTCCAAATTTCTGCTCCCTTTAGCAGACGCCACTCATGGGGAAACACTGTCGCCTCCCATAGACTGTGATTAAAGTCAATGAATGAAATAAGATACAAGGAAATTGAAATGATTAGTTTTTATAGTAACCACGACGACTGGCAAGGCCCCTGGGCTTCAGAACAGGAACAGCTGAGCCAATAGAGCGATTGCATTCAACTGTAAATGAGGGTAGACTAGCAGGCAGGGAGGGTACTGTATAATCGCAACAGTAAGACAAAAATTACATTGACTATGCATTCCAACCCACGGGTTTCTCCATGAAATACAGTCGGCTTTCAAACACGGTTAAATTTCAGGCGTATAGTCCAAAATCCCCTAAACAATGTCTGGTTTTGATCATTTACATCGACATCTCTGTCACACAAGAATGTTATTCCCAGTAAAAACATCATTTTTACTTATATTTCAGTGTTTGAGAGTCAGTGTTTAAACTGTTTGAAATGAAGCAGAAATATTACTACAGCCTTGACCTTTGACCACTCTTATTTTGAAGGAAAAAAAAATACCAGAGTACAGCAGAACCTCCAAAGTAAAACCCAATTGTCTGCAGGGCACTGTGTAAATTTCAATTCATGATTGTAAAATATTGTTTTCTAGAAGTTACCTAACAATAGAGTGAATTAATTTGTTCCAGGCTACACAAAGCAAGTATTGGTGGAAATTATCTAAATCATCTGGCATTCTGCAGCATGTTTGCTTGTGTAAAGCTTCCCATCATTTATAAAAAGTAAACGTGGTAGGCTATAGGCTACTGGGAGCTAGCAGCTACACAACAGCTAAGCACACAAATGCATACAAGCTAGTCGTAGACAATAAGTGTCCTCAATTGAACAATATTGGGGTCTAAAACAAGATGCTCGTCAATATAAACAAGTATAAAATAATAATAGTCGCATATTCCTTACATATTGCAAGTCTCCAAGGCAGAATCGTATAAAAAAGTAACCAGTAATAAACGTATCTGCATTAATTATTTACTACGTCCTGAGCTGAACTTAGTGAATTATTGTGGCCACTAAGTTTCGCCAAAAATATATTACCACTCCACCTCAACTTAAAAACAAACAGCCCATTCCAGACAGTAAATAATCAATAGGTTAGAGTGTTTCATGCCTACTACTGGAGTAATTTCACTTGATCACACATTTTCCAACATTTCATACTACAAAAAAATAAAAACGTGTCTGATTCCTGCTGGTATCTTATCAGATTGATATCAGCCAATACTCAAGGTTCAATAATCGGTATTGTATCGGAAGTGAAAAAGTTATAACATATGCCTAACCTGACGTAACTGTCATACAAGATGTTTCAACTTATTTACTATCAATTTTCCAGCATATCATTATTAATTCATGCCACCCGGCATATGTGTAAAAGGGACCCCATTCCCAACAGCAATTGGATGCAATCTAAGTGTCATTAACTGCGATTCTATTACCCCTAGAAATGCGCAAAATCTAAATATCGCAATAAGTATCTCGTAACATAATAATCCATATTTCTCAAGACTTCTCAAATATCGCTAAAACATCTTTACACTCTCATGAGGTGGTTTTTCATAAGTTTCGATATTGGCTCGAAACACTTTTTTCCGCATTTACAGGGCACCTAAACACTTAACTGGTGAGGCCCTGATGCAGGACAATTAGGGCAGATGTGTCGTCTTGGTCTCCCTTCCGATCGGTCAGCCGGGGGCAGCGAGGTGGCACCGGGCCGTTACGTAGGTCCCTTCTCGGAAATAGAGGTCAAACCGCAAGCTCGGAGGGACCCACATTGCCTAATAATGTCGCAGGGTCCCTTGAATTCACAATTCGTCTGTAAATTCCTTGTTCACAATTGTCTCCAAAAAATCCCTTATACAGTACGTGGCCATTGCCATACTAAGGATGTTTGTTGCCTTATAGTGATCACCCATTGCCTCAAGCTCCTATTGACGATCACAGCAACAGTAATGGCTGCAATCCTGATCACAGCTCCAAAGCCATGTTATCGCAAAGCGTCCATCTTCATCAAAGTGGAGTCTCGCAGGAAGGAACTGCGGCTCATGACGTAAAACGCCCAATAATGGAAACACCTACAAGTTGCAAATTAACTCTGTCAATACTTTAGAAATATCGCTTTTATTTTGCGAAAACTGCAAATGAAATGCAGTTATTGTTATCAGTACAGTGGAGAGGTTCTCTAAATTTTCACCGGGGGATAAAAAAAAATGTATTAGTTGGAGCACTGCTGCCACCTAGCTGAAAACCTGTGTATTGTTCAAGCATGAATAAAGACACTGACCCCTGATTTCCACGGGATGCGGAACGCCAGCGAATCGTAAACGCCATAGAGCAGCCGTCCAGAATGCCATCTGCCGCCCGGCACTCCTAACCGCCGTTTTGTTGCAGCTCAGCCGTGCAGCAAAACAGGGCAGACATTTATAAGATTTCTCGAATCCCTGCATAATCAAGTGAAAACGTAAACACTTAAGTAAATACCACTGAACGTCTCAATCTTTCCTTTCCATCAATACCCACAGGCGACTTCACTTGACTTGACTTGTCGAGTGAAGTGAAGTGAATTATATTTATATAGCGCTTTTCTCTAGTGACTCAAAGCGCTTTACATAGTGAAACCCAATATCTAAGTTACATTTAAACCAGTGTGGGTGGCACTGGGAACAGGTGGGTAAAGTGTCTTGCCCAAGGACACAACAGCAGTGACTCGGATGGCGGGAGCAGGGATCGAACCTAGAACCCTCAAGTTGCTGGCACGGCCACTCTACCAACTGAGCTATACCGCCCCGGTTGTGGATAAGACGACAGTTTTGCCTTGCAGAACTAAATTTTTTTTTTTTTAAGCAAGCAAAAACACAACAGTTACATCATTCCTGGCGAGCATTGTAGACACACACGACTCCCACGAATAACGTCCCTGCTTCCCTGGCCCGCATATCAGCTGGCAGTCGACACAGGAACCCATATCCACACATGGCTTTCTGGGATATGCCTGATATTTATTCTTTAATTTTGGATCGCCAGGAACAGCATTTGTGTAAACAAGGTGAAATTACTTCTGAAAACCTTTGATAAATTGACTTCATGTCCGTCCCCGCCCATTAGGACGCTGAAAAGTGTAAATTGCGATCTGCCATGAAGACGGACTATCTTATTTTGAAAGTAAACCGGAAATATTTTGTGTTTGTGCATGACTTCCTGTCCCGCGTAAGCAGATTTTAACTAAATGGAATTGCCGTGTTGCAACGACCGGCAAAAATAGAAGTCCTGCATATATGTAGCGCAAGGGTAAGAAACGTCATCGCCATGTTCGTGCCGTTCTGCAGGCGGTGGAAACGGACACATTGACTTTGATGACGTTCCGCGGCCTTTTCGCATCCTATGGAAATCAGGGGAAACACTAAAAACTACCCCTCACACTAATGGAAAAGTACTGGATCAGACCCTGTAAGTAATCCAGTTCTGTGTGTCCAGTCCTCACCACTGCTGCATCTGGGGTTCCCCA
Source organism: Nerophis ophidion (assembly GCF_033978795.1). Lineage (NCBI taxonomy): Eukaryota > Metazoa > Chordata > Actinopteri > Syngnathiformes > Syngnathidae > Nerophis > Nerophis ophidion. The sequence goes on from NC_084613.1 coordinate 54,118,277, forward strand.
CTGGGAGCACCACATATAATGAAACACTTGGGAAAACCAAGTCTCCAGCTCACAGACACAAAACCAGGGCAACAACACGTATGCGAAATTCCAAACCTCAAATCTTGCATTCGTACAACCAGAGTTTGAAAAACGATGCTGTCGAATGGCAAATTACAGACTTTGGTCAAAGTGAAAAAAAAGTATTTTATGATTTATAAATCATACTTTTGCAGTGCACACAGATAGCAATTGCAAACATGGGTGAAACTATGAATATATCACATTAACAAGGGTTTCTCAAACACTGTACTCTAGATTGTCTTTGTGCGAAAATGTTTAGGTTTGAGGGTTCAATATTAAGGTTGCTTGAATCAAACGAAAAATGTCTAAGACTCACTACAACCCCTATCAAAATTACAACCTGGCTTGGAATGTCATCAAAAGCTCACCTGTATGCAATCACACACTGCACACGCATTTTGGAACTAGGATGAGATAATAGAAGATAGATAGATGGACTTTTTTTGATCCCACAATGGGAAATTATTAAAAAAGGTAAAACTAGACTAAATATATCTGTGGCAGCATAGGACCAACTTGCGTAAAAGTTTCCCTTATACATTTCATTGCACATAACTGTGGCGCTTTCAAGGACTCTCAATTAAAATAAGTAATAGAGGCCTTACTTGACTCTAAAGGGGAAGTGCATGTTTTTGGGAAATCTGCCTATCAAACAAAATCCTTATGTAAGATAAGAACACATATGTTTTATTTTTAGCTAGTAAATTAATGGGGGCAAAAGTCTGCTTACAATGGAGCCTTATTGGAGTCGCTTTATTCTGCCTATAAAGCTTTTAAAACCCTCTTAAAGGTTTTATACACATGCTGTAAGTAACTATGTAATGTAATAACGGCACATTCAAAATAACAATTAATATTTACCTATTATACTCGTTTTAAGCATAGAGCGACGCATTCATTTCACAAATGCATCACGTTTACTTTTTCCTTCAATATCACTGATTACTACTCATGAAATGCCAACACACAAAATAAAATAATCAAAATCAATGCATCACTTACTGTACAATGCCTGCTCTCACTGGGATGCCGACTGATGGGCTGCTCATGTATTCCTGTTTAGATAAAGAATTACTTTTAATCCTCGTGAGGAAAAAAAGGGGATGGAATCAAGTGTTTTTTGGGGTCTTTCTCGCCATTACCGGGTCTAAATTGGATTCCAACTTGTCGTATTATGTTCTCGTCCTCCTACAATTAAGGTAAGAGGTATATTTTGTGATCTGGAATAAACTTTCACAAGCTCCGAGGCGAGAAAGCAGCTCACCAGTTGATTATGTCAATAAAGCAGCATAAGCTGGTTAAGTCTCTGGGATCACGGTTCTGCTATAAATAGTTTGTCTGCGTTAAGATAATCACTAATACTTGGTTAATATTCAGGTGTCGAAATGTAAATGGAATATTGTTGGCGCTTTTTGGACGGTTATTAAGAGTGATTAATGGGCGGACTAGCGAACCTACCATTGACTCCATTGTACGCAGATTTTTATTTACGTTTCTTTACAAGTTAGTATGCATACAAAAAAAGACCTATATGTTCTTGTATTAATTAGGCATTGCGAATGATAAGCAAAATTCCAAAAAAAGTGCAGCTACCTTTTAAAAGACATGGCGAGACATTACTCCCAGGAAATACATTAATAGTATTTTATTCATAATAATAATGTTTCATATTATCCATCGATGATAATTCTATACGTATCAGCCAATCCCTACTTTACACTAAATAAAGGCACATTTGATGGATTTATTTAAGTGAATAATGACGTTATATAAATTTTTACATTAATAATCTGGCCCTTTAGCAGTCTTGTGTATGGGGTGTCCTGAATTTGGTGTGACGCCCTGGTGGTATTACATGCATTGGAAACTCCTATTTGATTTAAAATCATTTCTCATTATGAATTTCCTTCCTTCCACACCAACTGAACACTAGTCCATATGGCATAAGAAATAGTGCAGAGTGCACTTGTGGGTATTGTGTAATTTGTTCCTTTCCACATTCTCTCATCACCTGTTTCTTCTCTAGAAACCACAATAGGCACCACTGAGCCTCAGCACCTTTTCCACCTCACAGCATGACTACAAAGGTACGGACCTAACAAGTGTGGGGTCTGTGTGCTGGCATGATGGGAAATAAGAGAAGGGTTTATATCACAAAAGGACAAAAGTGAACACGTGGAGCAACACGAGACCTGCGAAAGGCCTCCATTGAGTCAAAACAGCTGCATGGACGTGCGTCTTGCTGTGAGATTTTGTCAGGGTGTGGATGTCATGGCTGGTGGCCAAGTTGGAAGCTTTAGCGATTCATACTAGGGCATAAATTGTCACCAGCACTAGTGGCCTGACTAAAACCGCCATGACCATGGAGGGGAAGTGACATCATTCGCTATGGTTTGGCACGCAGCGATGATGGCATTATAATAGTGATGGCCTCATACACAAAACCATCCAAAAATTGGTTAACCACTGAGGAAAAGACATGGGGCCACAACCGATGATGAGAGAGGACAGCTAGGATACTCAGGTGAATATTTATGTTTGTAGCTTTGCAAAAACAGCTTAGGCGGCGATGGACCAACCCTCTGTTTGAACTTAAGTCGTCTCATTTTATGGAAACATCCAGACCATAAAACCTAATGGTTCTTTCATGTTACACATTTATTCTATCACAGAACTTTTTTTGAAAATAATCTAAATAATGATGTTTAACAATGGCAGAAAACATAGTAAGACACCAATGCAAATAGATGGTGTGCATGACCACAAATGCATGGGATCAGTATGTTGTGAGTTCAAACCCCGGCTGAGTCATACCAAAGACTATGAAAATTGGACCCATTACCTTCCCTTCTTGGCACTCAGCATCATGGGTTGGAATTTGGTGTTAAATTACCAAAAATGATTCCTGGGCGCGGCCAACACTGCTGCCCACTGCTCCCCTCACCTCCTAGAGGGTGATCAAGGGTGATGGGTCAAATGCAGAGAATAATTTCGCCACACCTAGTGTGTGTGAGACAATCATTGGTACTGTAACTTTAACTTTAATGTCATAACATTGTTTCAATCCTTTCCTTTTCTTGTTATTTTAATGTGCAACCCAAATTAACAATGATGAGATCATATACATTTAAGTTTAACAAAGAAAAAAAACTCCAATGGCATCTAAGCACCAGCTCTATTTATTAAGTACTGTTTCTGTCCTGCTTTTAATTAGTGTTTGTCAGTTTTTTAGTAATATATTGTAAGTCTCTACACTCTTAAAATAAATCTATTAAGCATTCCAATACCTTTTTGCAAACAAGGCATAAAGGCATAGTTAGATTATATATATGATGATGATGATGATGATTAATATTATTATTATTATTTTTTTTTAAATTATTATTATTAGATATTTTAGAATACTTTTCAGTGCGTTCATCACTGGGATTTCCAATTAAATAATTATTTTGAAGCATCCCATATGTGTGTTTATCAACAAGATTCAATCTTACTGTGATGTCTGAGATGAGAATTCAATAGATTCTTCCTCTTTTAGTTGCGCTTCCACTGCAATCTGATCTTAAATTGCATGCAACAACAGGAGATGAGCAGGGATCATTCTCTCTGGCGCAGCTTTTTCTAACTTCATCATAGGGGCTCAGCGGGCCCCGTGAGTCTGAAAACACCCTGGTCCATTACTCAGGCCGAGCGGCTAACCTGGAGGTGGAGCGTTCCCTTGGAGGCTTTTGGCTTTAATGGACTCTGCTAAACACATTTTCTCTGTATGTTACTTTTAGAATTGACCCTTACTGTATCTGGTTTCTGTATATACACGCTTGTACAGGCTTTTATTATTACTATTTATTTTTCTAGACTATATATGTAATCGAATTATTTAGATTTAAAAATATACCCCGTGTCTTAACTTGCCCTGAATATTTTCTTTTGGCTCTCCGTCTGCAGCTCTTCCCAAGAGAGAGAGATTATATCCAATATTAGACGAAACCCCTCCTTCATTCACATTCATAACTCAAAATGATTGCTTAATGTCTGTCATAGACAGTTCATTCACTCTGGAATACCATTTTTTTCTGTACTGCTCTACATTCAGATTTCCACTCTCGAAATACTTACTGTTTATTTATTTTTGATAGATTATGTTTAATGAGACCTACCACTAAATAACAAAAAGAAGTAGTTGAGTTATTTGCGTCCCCAAGTATGTAAAAATGCACAATAAAAACACTAATATATATTTTTGAATAAGGAAAGTTTCCTGCATATTGATTTCATTGCATATTTAGAAAATATAAATTTAACAATATATAAAAACTACTCTGAACACTGAAATAGTATCTGTCACTAGTCCCTGCTTCTTAAAATGAGACTTCACCATGAAATATTAAAAATACATTTTTCATAAATCCTTTAGAACTTCCATCCATCTTTTTCCGCTTATCCGAGGTCGGGTCACGGAGGCAGCAGCCTAAGCAGGGAAGCCCAGACTTCCCTTTCCCCAGCCACTTCGTCTAGCTCTTTCCGGGGGATCCCGAGGCGTTCCCAGGCCAGCCGGGAGACATAGTCTTCCCAACGTGTCCTGGGTCTTCCCCGTGGCCTCCTACCGGTTGGACGTGCTCTAAACACCTCCCTGGGGAGGCGTTCGGGTGGCATCCTGACCAGATGCCCGAACCACCTCATCTGGCTCCTCTCGATGTGGAGGAGCAGCGGCTTTACTTTGAGTTCCTCCCGGATGGCAGAGCTTCTCACCCTATCTCTAAGGGAGAGCCCCGCCACACGGCGGACGAAACTCATTTTGGCCGCTTGTACCCGTGACCTAATCCTTTCGGTCATGACCCAAAGCTCATGACCATAGGTGAGGGTGGGAACGTAGATCGACCGGTAAATTGAGAGCTTTGCCTTCCGGCTCAGCTCCTTCTTCACCACAACGGATCGGTACAACGTCCACATTACTGAAGACGCCGCACCGATCCGCCTGTCGATCTCACGATCCACTCTTCCCTCACTCGTGAACAAGACTCCTAGGTACTTGAACTCCTCCACTTGGGGCAGGGTCTCCTCCCCAACCCGGAGATGGCATTCCACCCTTTTCCGGGCGAGAACCATGGACTCGGACTTGGAGGTGCTGATTCTCATTCCGGTCGCTTCACACTCGGCTGCAAACCGATCCAGTGAGAGCTGAAGATCCCGGTCAGATGAAGGCATCAGGACCACATCATCTGAAAAAAGCAGAGACCTAATCCCGCGGTCACCAAACCGGAACCCCTCAACGCCTTGACTGCGCCTAGAAATTATGTCCATAAAAGTTATGAACAGAATCGGTGACAAAGGACAGCCTTGGCGGAGTCCAACCCTCACTGGAAATGTGTTCGACTTACTGCCGGCAATGCGGACCAAGCTCTGGCACTGATCGTACAGGGAGCGGACCGCCACAATAAGACAGTCCCATACCCCATACTCTCTGAGCACTCCCCACAGGACTTCCCGAGGGACACGGTCGAATGCCTTCTCCAAGTCCACAAAGCACATGTAGACTGGTTGGGCAAACTCCCATACACCCTCAAGAACCCTGCCGAGAGTATAGAGCTGGTCCACAGTTCCACGACCAGGACAAAAACCACACTGTTCCTCCTGAATCCGAGGTTCGACTATCCGGCGTAGCCTCCTCTCCAGTACACCTGAATAAACCTTACCGGGAAGGCTGAGGAGTGTGATCCCACGATAGTTGGAACACACCCTCCGGTCCCCGTTCTTAAAGAGAGGAACCACCACCCCGGTCTGCCAATCCAGAGGTACCGCCCCCGATGTCCACGCGATGCTGCAGAGTCTTGTCAACCAAGACAGCCCCACAGCATCCAGAGCCTTAAGGAACTCCGGGCAGATCTCGTCCACCCCCGGGGCCTTGCCACCGAGGAGCTTTTTAACTACCTCAGCGACCTCAGCCGCAGAAATAGGAGAGTCCACCACAGATTCTCCAGGCACTGCTTCCCCATAGGAAGACGTGTTGGTGGGATTGAGGAGGTCTTCGAAGTATTCCTTCCACCTATCCACAACATCCGCAGTTGAGGTCAGCAGAACACCATCCGCACCATACACGGTGTTGATAGTGCACTGCTTCCCCTTCCTGAGGCGGCGGACGGTGGTCCAGAATCGCTTCGAAGCCGTCCGGAAGTCGTTTTCCATGGCTTCCCCGAACTCCTCCCATGTCCGAGTTTTTGCCTCAGCGACCGCTGAAGCCGCACACCGCTTGGCCTGTCGGTACCTGTCCACTGCCTCCGGAGTCCTATGAGCCAAAAGGACCCGATAGGACTCCTTCTTCAGCTTGACGGCATTCCTCACCGCTGGTGTACACCAAGGGGTTTTAGGATTGCCGCCCCGACAGGCACCAACTACCTTGCGGCCACAGCTCCGATCAGCCGCCTCGACAATAGAGGTGCGGAACATGGTCCACTTGGACTCAATGTCCAGCACCTCCCTCGTGACATGTTCGAAGTTCTTCCGGAGGTGGGAATTGAAACTTTTTCTGACAGGAGACTCTGCCAGACGTTCCCAGCAGACCCTCACAATGCGTTTGGGCCTGCCAGGTCGGTCCGGTATCCTCCCCCACCATCGCAGCCAACTCACCCCCAGGAGGTGATCGGTAGAAAGCTCTGCCCCTCTCTTCACCCGAGTGTCCAAAACAGAAGGCCGCAAATCCGATGACACAACTACAAAGTCGATCATGGAACTGCGGCCTAGGGTGTCCCGGTGCCAAGTGTACATATGGACACCCTTATGTTTGAACATGGTGTTTGTAATGGACAAATTGTGACGAGCACAAAAGTCCAATAACAAAACACCACTCGGGTTCAGATCCGGCCGGCCATTCTTCCCAATCACGCCTCTCCAGGTTTCACTGTCGTTGCCAACATGAGCGTTGAAGTCCCCGATTAGGACAAGGGAATCACCCGGGGGAGCACTTTCCAGTACTCACTCGAGTGTACCCAAAAAGGGTGGGTACTCTGAACTGCTGTTTGGTGCGTAAGCACAAACAACAGTCAGGACCCGTCCCCCCACCCGAAGGCGGAGGGAGGCTACCCTTTCGTCCACTGGGTTGAACTCCAACGTGCAGGCTTTGAGCCGGGGGGCAACCAGAATTTCCACCCCAGCCCGTCGCCTCTCACTGTCGGCAACGCCAGAGTGGAAGAGGGTCCAGTCCCTCTCGAGAGAAGTGGTTCCAGAGCCCTTGCTGTGCGTCGAAGTGAGTCCGACTATATCCAGCCAGAACGTCTCCACTTCGCGCACTAGCTCAGGCTCTTTCCCCCCCAGTGAGGTGACGTTCCACGTCCCAAGAGCTAGCTTCTGTAGCCGAGGATCTGACCGCTAAGTGCCCTGCTTTCGGCTTCCGCCCAGCTCACATTGCACCCGACCTCTATGGCCCCTGCTATGGGTGGTGAGCCCATTGGAGGGGTGACCCACGTTGCCTCTTCGGGCTGTGCCCGGCCGGGCCCCATGGGAACTGGCCCGGCCACCAGGCGCTCGCCATCGTGCCCCACCTACGGGCCTGGCTCCAGAGGGGGGCCCCGGTGACCCGCGTCCGGGCGAGGGAAATCTGGGTCCATGTTTTGTCTTCTTCATAGAGGTCTTTAGAACTTATTTATTTTAAATTAAACTACACATTAAAGGTGTTTTCTTTGATTTTTTGCTTTAATTCCCTAGGTTTACACTCAATCCTGTTTGCATGATCCCACATGACAGCGTCGACTATGTTTGTTATTTTTCAGTGTTTGGAATCACTCCCTCTCTTGGGGCTCTTGTTTTGTCAGTATTTTCTGTGTGGACTATGTTTTGAATAACTTTTACTTTCTGTTCCTTATTGTTAATTAAGTCTATTGAATTCCACCTAGGTCTTTCTTTGATTGCTGGATCATTGTACTTAGTAGTCTGTTTGGTGTGCTGTATTTGTTTGTTCCCTGCTTCCTGTTGCTATTAAATGTAGTTTTACATGCATTCCACCTGCCATTTGTGTTTATTGAACTCCCAACGTTCCTTTAAGTTTGTTTATTTTTTGTTTTTTTTAAAAGGTAGTTAAAATGTCCACTTTAGTAGTCTCCCTGGGTTTTCCCCAAGTCCTTCCATCCATCCATCTATTTTCTACAGCTTTCTCTCTCAGGGTTGTGGGGGGATGAAGCCTATCCCAGCTCCAATTTGCCACCTGATCGCAGGGCCAACACAGATAGATGGACAACATTCACACTCACATTCACACACTAGGGCCAATTTAGTGTTGCCAATCAACCTATCCCCAGGTGCATGTTTTTGGAGGTGGGAGGAAGCCGGAGTACCCAGAGGGAACCCACCCAATCACGGGGAGAAAATGCAAACTCCACACAGACTCGAATCAAGGACCTTATTTGGAGGCACTAACCCCTGTTACATCGTGCTGCCCCACTCAGTCCGTTTACCCTAAAAAAAAAATATTTGTATATGTAATTGTGTTGCTTATTATCCCAATTGTACTTTGTTTTCTTTAATAAATTTTTTTAAAAGATAGTTAAAAACTCACTTTAGTTGTATCCCTGGGTTTGTACCCAGTCCTGTTAACCTAACACTGTTAGGTCAATCGTGAGATACCGGTCGATCACGGAGGGTGTTTCAGTAGATCGCAAGCCAGGCATTCACAAAATAAACCTGAGAATTAGCCATCATCAATTCAATATAACGTCACTTTTGTCACTTGATTGACATTCACAGCACCTGAGGATCTTGTGAGATGACGTTGTCTGCTGCGAGCTCACTATTAAGAAAAAAATGACTGACAGGTAGCCAAGAAACACTTTTTTAATTCAAGAGAATCTCGTGCCGTACCTTCTGTCAAAAGCCTAAAGATCGACCGCACAGTTCCTGTCTTCACAATAAAAGTGCTCCTCCATTCTGCCTGCACTAACAAAATAAGAGTCTCAGAAAGCTAGCGCACACAAGCGAGCAACTTACGGAGTTTGCCATACAGCTATCTCTTATGAAGTGTATAAAAACAAGTATACAAACTGGACAAATAGGATGCCAAAAACAAACCACTTGTATCTGGTATTGGACAGAAAGGGGAACTTTTTTTCTCCTCCACAATGAAAATACAAAAATGTGGTAGTTATCAGCACTACTGTGAATCTTGTCTAATTCCAGTGATCAGAATCAAGTAATACACCTACTTATATTGTTGTCTTTATGAAAGAAAGGAATCTACAGTATATGGGATAAACATGCTTATATTTGTATTAATAAACAAACCAAAAACAGCTGTTTCATACATAAATAAATATGGATTATATATATATATATATATATATATATATATATATATATATATATAAATAAAAAGTGGCAGCATGGTGGAAGAGGTGTTAATACGAGGGTCCTGAGTTGTCCTGGGTTCAATCCCGGGCTCGGGATTTTTCTGTGTGGGGTTTGCATATCCTCCCCGTGACTGCGTGGGTTCCCTCTGGGTACTCCGGCTTCCTCCCACTTCCAAAAACATGCACTTGGGGATAGGTTGAGGGGCAACACTAAAATTGGCCCTAGTGTGTGAATGTGAGTGTGAATGTTGTCTGTCTATCTGTGTTGGCCCTGCGATGAGGTGACGACTTGTCCAGGGTGTACACCGCCTTACGCCCGATTGTAGCTGAGGTAGGCACCAGCGCCCCTCCCCACGACCCCAAAGGGAATAAGCGGTCGAAAATGGATGGATGGATATATAGAAAGTAAATTCACTTTTGTATTTTTCAGTATATTCGATATTTCAACAATAACTAAGGGGATCAAATCTCAGCACAGTCCATCCATCCATCCATCCATCCATCCATCTTCTTCCCCTCATCCCAGGTCGGGTCACGGGGGCAGCAGCCTAAGCAGGGAGGCCAAGAGTTCCCTCTCCCCAGCCACTTCGTCTAGCTCTTCCCGGGGGATCCCGAGGCGTTCCCAGGCCAGCCGGGAGACACAGTCTTCCCAACGTGTTCTGGGTCTTCCTCGTGGCCTCCTACCGGTTGGACGTGCCCTAAACACCTCCCTCAGGAGGCGTTCGGGTGGCATCCTGACCAGATGCCCGAACCACCTCATTTTGCTCCTCTCGATGTGGAGGAGCAGCGGCTTTACTTTGAGTTCCTCCCGGATGACAGAGCTTCTCACCCTATCTCTAAGGGAGAGCCCTGCCACCCGGCGGAGGAAACTAATTTCGGCCGCTTGGACCCGTGATCTTATCCTTTCGGTCATGACCCAAAGCTCATGACCATAGCTGAGGATGGGAACGTAGATCAACCGGTAAATTGAGAGCTTTGCTTTCCGGCTCAGCTCCTTCTTCACCACAACGGATCGGTACAACGTCCACATTACTGAAGACGCTGCACCAATCCGCCTGTCGATCTCACGATCCGCTCTTCCCCAACTCGTGAACAAGACTCCTAGGTACTTGAATTCCTCCACTTGGGGCAGGGTCTCCTCCCCAGCCCGGAAATGGCACTCCACCCTTTTCCGGGCGAGAACCATGGACTCGGACTTGGAGGTGCTGATTCTCATTCTGGTCGCTTCACACTCGGCTGCGAACCGATCCAGTGAGAGCTGAAGATCCCGGTCAGATGAAGCCATGAGCACAGTCCTTTTACGTAAATACATATGTTTTTGGTTATTTCTTTGTATATTAATTTTTGTGTTGAATGTAATGTGCTTATAGTGTCAATACGCAAGTAGCATAAATGCAATGTGGTTCATTTTACTTTCATCCCTGGCACTTAAATAAGACATTATTATGGTTTAGGAATAATAACTTAAATTTGCCTTAGATGGGCCAATACACATTTCCAAAGTCTGTCACATTTATATAGTTGTTAATTTTTGTATTTATATATGTATTTATTATGCAGTTTGTAACTCGTCTTGATCAGCCCCTTTAACACTCCTGTGTCAATTCATATGTCAAAATAACTCAATTGTCACGGTGGCACGCAGTTGCAGCTGTCATGATCCGAGGATGCAGAGAAGGTAAGCGATGTGCAGGTACAAGGTATTTAGATTAGGGACAAGAAGGGAAAAATAACAACGCGCCGTGCAGGAACTAACATACATTGGTATACAGAAGGTACTGTACACACAAGGAACCAGCAATGTCAGAAGACTCTTAATTGGTCCAATAACTAAGTCAAGACATGTGTGAGGGATGAGCACTCCAACAGGAAGTGGAAAAACAGAAAGGAAGGAGCGCTGACACAGAAACAAACACAAAATAATTTAAAAAGAATGATTTACAAAGAATGACAGGTCATGACTTTATGGATATAAAAGATTATTCTAAAGAATTGCCAGATCCACTACTAACCACATTGTGAAGTATGCGGACGACACAACAGTAGCGGGCCTCATCCATGACAACAACGACATGGACAACAGGGAGGAGGTGAAACATCTGGTTGACTAGTGCAGAACCAACAACCTGGTCCTGAACGTCGACAAGACCAAGGAGATCATTATTGCTTTCAGGAGGCAACAGTCCAGCCACACTCCACTCTTCATCAACGGCACAGCAGTGGACATGGTAAGCAGCACCAAGTTCCTGGGGGTGCAGATAACTGAAAATATGACCTGGTACCGACACACCAGAGCTCTTGTAAAAAGAGCTCAGCAGCGCATGCACTTTTTGCGTCAGATGAAAAGAGCAAAGCATAACAATAATCCCCTCAATTTCCCCCCAAAAACAGATTAACTCGCTGGAATATAAAGACAATATAACATACTTCCATAAACGTGGATGCATATGCAAAAGTGCAATATATTTAGCTGTACAGTAATGTATTTTTATCTGCACCTTATTGCTATTTTATCCTGCATTAATACCAGCTAATGCAACAACATTTTGTTCTTATCTGTCCTGTAAAGTTCAAATTTGAATGAAAATAAAAGGAAGTCTAAGTTCTAACCACGAAGGAAGGATGCATTTAGGTGTTACTTCACACTGGTGTTGTTGTTCACACTTGAAATATTTTGCACCGGCTTTCTCATTATTAGATTTTAAATTTAAGGCTGGAAAATTACCTTGAGATGAAAGGAGCAGTTTTTGCATGGAGCAAGTTCTAGTTCTCAAAGCAAATGTTTGCTGAGAATAGGATACACTTTTGTGTATCGGTTCGTGTACTTTATCTGTTTTTGAGAGTTTTATTTTTTTATCTTGAAACCAATACATGGAGTCAAATCCGTAACAAATCCGTGGAAGATACAGCTGCTTGTCCGGAGGCTTTTCCTCTGTTTATCCCAGCCATGCACAACAGCACATTGATTGTTGGAAGGAGAATTGTAGCTCTCAATTTAGTAAAAGCAACTCATTTATCATTGCACTTTTGGCCAGTGCTCCAGGGAAGACACTCATGCTGAACTTTGTGGCTATGACGGTGAAAACAGTTGTTTCACTGCTTTCATCAGAGATGAGTAACCAAACAGTTTTTTGGAAACTAAGAAAATGTGTGACATGAAGGATTGTCCTTTTATTTTATATTACCATAGAGGAGGATCTAGCAGATCGAAGCACATATGAAGAAAATGTCTCCCTCTTGTGGTTATTGGCAGCATGTTGCTGCCTGTCAAATAAATGGACACTAATTAATATTTTTATTTTGCCCACATTTTTTTATTTTTTTTTTTGTCCTGTCAAGCCACTTAAGCAAATTATTTTGTTAATTTAGATGCCCATATCTGCTGTACATATTTACTTTACAAAAGTGAAGATACTTCTCTTCTTTCCTTATTTGTATTTGACTTATTAAATGGATTTATATTAATATTTGGCCGAAGCCTGGAGGGGATAAAAAGAAGTAAAAAAAAAAAAAAAGGAAGACAAGCGGGGGTAACACAGACAGACAACAAGAACAACAACAACAGAACAACATCAGCAAATAGGATATGTACAAATATGGTAGTGAAAGTGATAGCAAAGAAGAAGTTAATGAAGAAAATAATAATTGCACAGAAATGACAATGAAAATTATTGAACTACAAATTGAGCAATACAAATGCCAATATAAATATCACTATTGATTATGAAAAATAATAATAAATAACTCAATTACCAACAATACAATTGTTTCAAATGCAACAATAAATATGTGTAATGATAGCTTGAATTACAAAAGAAAGCAGATAAATGGAGAAGAAGAAACGTAAGCGAACTCTATTAACCTTGTAGATTGTTATACTAACAATAGGTTAAGCTTTGTCAGTGTGCCGTGTTTTCTTTCTTTCTTCTTCTTTCTTTGTTTCTTAGTTTATTTCGATCATGAACACATTTACAATACAATACGGACAATTTAATCTCACCTCACATCACATCATGTCCGAAAAGGAGTAGGAAGAAGCTAAAATAATTTAATCCTACCCCTTTCCCACGTCAGAGCGCCCACAAATATATACATTCATTTACTGACTCTTTTTACAGCAAAAGAGTAAAATGACATCCGTGAATGAGTAATACAACAATTCTGTAACATGTAATTAATTAATTCAGTCATTACCAACATACTGATATGAAGAATATCTTATTTTCAATAAGGTTGAAAGTGTTTCTCATAATTTTTCTTCTTTGTACTTTGTAGGCACTATTAATTTGAACAGCCTCTTAAAGTGGATCATATCAGTACAATGTTTAACTTCTTTACTAAATCCAGTCCATAATTAAATCCCACATACTGATATGCTAAAGGTTTTAAGTGCTGTACGTGCATAAAAATGTTCTAAACTAGATTTTCCTCCAAGGTTATAGTTCTCCTCTATAGTTGAGAAGAACTGTTGTACATTATTTTGTAGCAGGTAATAATTTGCTTTAAATGTACATCATTTTAGCTGTTTGCAATTTTACCAAATCATTGAGCTTTAATATTTTTGACTCAATAAATAAAGGGTTTGTATGTTCTCTGTATCCAACATTATGTATTATTCTAATTGATCTTTTTTGTAACACAGTTAACAAATGTAGCGCACATTTGTAGTTGTTTCCCCATATTTCTGCACAATAACTCAGATGTGGTAGCACTAGCAAGTAATAGAGAATATAAAGTGATTTTTGGCCCAGGACGTATTTTGCTTGATTCATTATTGAAAGGTTTTTTTGCCACCTTATGTTGTATGTTTTGTATATGAGATTTCCAGTTCATTTTATCATCTATTAATACTCCCAAAAATCTGGTTTCTTTTACCCTTTCAATATCTACTCCGTCTATTTGTATTCGTGTCTGATGCTCTTTTCTACTGTTACCAAATACCATTATTTTAGTTTTACTGAGATTGAAAAGTAGTCTGTTTTTATCAAACCATTTTTTTTAATTTGTTCGTTTCTTCCGTTATTATTTGTATTATCTTCTGTGTGTTCTCTCCTGAACAGAAAGCAGTTGAGTTGTCTGCAAATAAAAGTAACTTCAAGTCCTTTGTAACTTTACAAATGTCATTTATATAAAGATTAAAACATTTTGGTCCCAGTATTGATCCCTGGGGTACACCACAAGATATATCCAACCGTGTTGACATATTCTCACGCATCTTCACATATTGCTTCCTATTGGTTAAATAGCTTCTTACCCAGTTCAATACCAAACCTCTGATGCCATATCGTTCTAGTTTTTGTATTAAAATCCATCCATCCATCCATTTTCTACCGCTTATTCCCTTTTGGGGTCGCGGGGAGCGCTGGCGCCTATATCAGCTACAATCGGGCGGAAGGCGGCGTACACCCTGGACAAGATATCATTATCAATTGTTTCAAATGCATTTGTTAATCCATGAATACTGCGGCCGCACATTCTTTACCGTCTATTGCATTGGTAATTTCCTCTGTTATTTTGATTAATGCTATTGATGTTGAGATATTTGCTCTAAATCCAAATTGGTTCTCCACGAGCGTCCCACTTTTGTTGATAAATTGATCTAATCGGCTATTAAAAAGTTTTTCCATGATTTTGGAGAATTGTGGAAGTAATGAAACTGGTCTGTAGTTAGTGAGCTGGTGTATGTTTCCATTCTTATGAATTGGTACAACTTTTGCAATTTTCATTTTGTCAGGTCATTTGCTGGTTAGAAATGATACGTTACTGATATATGTAAGAGGTTCCGAAATGTCTTCTATAACCTTTTTTATCGTTACCATATCTATTCCATGACAGTCTGTTGAGGTCTTAGATTTACAATTTTTTACAATTTTGATTACTTCTTCTTTTTATCTAATTTCCACTGAGGGAACAACATTAATATATGTTTTTATTAAACATGATGATATGCAAGAGTGTATGTATGCATATTTGTTTGTATATGCACAGTACGTGTATATGTATGTTTGTACAGTGAATGTGTGTGGGGATGAATGTACCGTGAGTGTGTATGTATGTATGTAGGATTGTAAAAAAAAGTTGCCAGAATTTTACTGTAAAGTTAATAATGTTTTTTACAGCATATTAACATAAATAGAAAAACAGTACAGCTGTTTTTTTACAGTAAAATCTCTGATTGTAAAATCTCTGATTGTAAAATTCTGGCGACTCAGCTACCAGTTTTTACCGCAAAATGTTATTATTATTTTTAATAGTATATTAAAGCATATGGAATGGAAAAACAATACCGCTGTTTCTTTAGGATAAAATATATGGTTGTTGTTTTACAGTGTATTACTGTAAATGGAAAAACAGCAACACCATGTTTTTACGGCGACTGAGCTACCATTTTTTACAGTAAAATGTAGAATGTTTTTTACAGCACATTACTGCTTATGGAAAAACAATACCACTGTTTTTACGGTAAAATCTAAGGCTGTTGTTTTACAATACGGTGTGTATTACAGTAAATTGAAAAACAGTATCGCACTTGGTTTTTTTTGATAGAACTCTGGGCGACCAGATTTGTTAACCATAATTTTTACAGATCATTACTGTAAATGGAAAAAACGGTACCACAGTTTTTGTTTTTAATGGTAAAATTCTCGGGACACAGCAACCATTTTTTACCTTAAAATGTACAATAGTTTTACAGCATCCATCCATCCATCCATCCATTTTCCACCGCTTATTCCCTTTTTGGGGTTGCGGGGGGCGCTGGCGCCTATCTCAGCTACAATCGGGCGGAAGGCGGGGTACACCCCTGACAAGTCGCCACCTCATCGCAGGGCCAACACAGATAGACAGACAAGATTCACACTCACATTCACACACTAGGGCCAATTTGGTGTTGCCAATCAACCTATCCCCAGGTGCATGTCTTTGGAAGTGGGAGGAAGCAGCATATCAGTGTAAATAGTAAAACGGTACTATCATTTTTCACGGTTTTGCTTTTATGTTTTTTTTACTGTTGTAGTTTTCACAATGTAAGCCTATTACTGTAAATAGACTGAAACCACCGTTGTTTTTCGCAGTCAAATTCTAGCGACTGAGCTATTTATTTTTAACGGCAACATTTCTGATGTTTCTTTACATTCAAATGGAAAAGAAGGTACAAATGTATTATATAGGAAAACTTACAGTCGTTGTTTTTAAGGTGTTTTACTGTAAATTGAGATAGGCACCAGCGCCCCCAAAGGGAATAAGCGGTAGAAAAATGGATGGATGGATGGTACCACAGTCTTTTTTTTACGGTAAAATTCTGGCGACTGAGCTACCAGTTTTTACAGTACAATTTACAGTGTTTTTACAGCTTATTACTGTCAAAAGAAACTGGCACCACTGTTTTACAGTAAAATCTACGGTTGTTGTTTTTGCGGTATATTACTGAAAATGGAAAAACGGTATTGCAGATGTTTTGATACAGTAAAATTCTGGCGACTGAGCTACCAGTTTTTTTATAGTACATTGTACAGTGTTTTTTAACAGCGTACAACTGTAAATGGAAAAACAGCAAAACTTATTTTTACAGTAAAATCTACGGTTGTTGTTTTTGAGGTGCATTACTGTAAAGGGAAAAACGGTATTAAAGTTATTTTTCACGTTAAAATTCTGACGACTGAGCTACCAGTTTTTTACAGTAACATTTACAGTGTTTTTTTACAGCATGTTACTGTAAATGGAAAAACAGCACCACTGTTTTTTACAGTTAAATCCATGGTTGTATTACTGTTAATGGTTGGCAACACTAAATTGACCCTAGTGTGTGAATGTGAGTGTGAATGGTGTCTGTCTATCTGTGTTGGCCCTGCGATGAGATGGCGCCTTGTCCAGGGTGTACCCCGCCTTCCGCCCGATTGTTGCTGAGATAGGCACCTGCGCCCCCCGTGACTCCAAAGTGAATAAGCAGTAAAAAATGGATGGATGGATGGATTACTGTTAATGGAAAACCGATACCGAAGTTGTTTTTTATGTTAAAACTCTGGTAACTGAGCGACCACATTTTTCACGGTAGATTAGAATTTAGGATGATTTTTACAGCACATTACTGTATATGGAAAAACAGTGCCACCTTTTTTTACAGTAAAATCTATAGTTGTTTTGTTTTTATGGTGTGTTACTGTACCACAGTAAAACGGTACCACAGTTGTTTTGAAGGTAAAATTCTGGGGACTCAGCTATCATTTTTTTACTGTAAAATGTACGATGGTTTTACAACATATTAGTGTAAATAGAAAAACAGTACCCTCATTTTTTACGGTTGTTGTTTTCAATGTGTAAGCCTATTACCGTAAAAAGACAGAAACCACCGTTGTTTTTGCAGTAAAAATTCTGTTTTCAACAGTAAGATTTCTAATGTTTTACCGCACATTACTGTAAATGGAAAAAAATTGTACTTTAAGGTAAAATGTACAATTGTTGTTTTTATGGTGTATTACTGTAAATGGAAAAACGGTACAACAGTTATTTTTTTACTGTAAAATTTTGGCAATTGAGCTACCAGTTTTTTACAGTACAATTTACAGTGCTTTTACAGAATATTACTGGAAATGGAAACTTGCACCACTGTTTGTTACAGTAAAATTTACAGTTGTTTTTTTTACGGTTTATTTCTCAAAATGGAAAAAATGATTGCGACTGAGCTACAAGTTTTTTCCAGTAAAATGTATACGTTTTTTTTACAGCATATTATTGTAAATGTAAATGGGTAAAAAAAAAAACGCTCCTCTGTTTTTTACAGTAAAATTTACAGTTATTTTTGCGGTGCATTACCGCAAATGGAAAAAAGTACCAGAGTTAATGTTTTTTACGGTGAAATTCTGGCGATTAAGTTACCAGTTTTCTTTTGTAAAATCTATTGTCATTTTTACATGAGATACATGGATAAACTGATTCAAAATCATAAGTCAAAGGAGTCAAAGAAGAAAAAAGGGGAAAAAAGGAGACCAAAAAAGTGAGTGAGCAAAGCAGATATTCACCAGGTACCGGGAATTTATTTAAATTTTAACAAAAAAATGTGTTTTCAATGTTTGATAATCTAATATTTGTCATGATACTGTACATGTGACAGTTTTGGGGGTTTTGTTTTGTCTTCCTGTGTTGAGTGTTTATTCCTCTCTTGCGCTCCTGTTTTTGTGCCACATACACTTTTAGTTATGTCTTGCAGTGACTTCACTGCTCTTGATTTGTGATCGGGGACTCCCCTGCCTCCGATCACTAATCAGGAGGGTTTATCAGTCAGAGTCGCACCTTCCTTGCACACTGGTTCGTTGGTATGTTGTGACTAATGTTCACGGTGTGCTTCTTATTCTTTTTGTTCATAGAATCTCCTTATTACCTGCATGTCAATTACTGTCTCTGCATCCTGGGGTCATGCTGGCTACCGCCATGTGAGTTCCTTACAATATTTGTCATACTATTAGATAATATTGACACCTTGAGTTTGACACCTGTGAATTAATCACATGGTTAAAGGTATTCCAACTACAGCCATAATAATAAATATATTGATTATTACCTCTCTGACTGAGTAAAAAAAAAGTGCATTTTTACCTTTCAAAAACAGACTTTATTATCCGCTCTTCTATTGCAGGTGTGCCTAATGAAGTGCCCGTTGAGTTCACTTTCCTCTCACAAACAATTATCCCTTATAGTCCCACTTGTCCCTCCCACTTATCAAGATTATTCAAACTTTTTTTTTATTGCCGTCCTTTTAGTTTCTATTGTTGTTGCACTTTAATTTTAGTCAGTAATTATGATCATAAAAGTTGGTGGATCATTCCATCGGATGGCAACTCGAGAGACTTCAATGTGCCCGCAACGTATGAGTCTCTCTGTGGTTGCTGCGAGTGGAAAACCCATAATGGGCTTTAATTGGAAGTTTAATTGTGTGCGGTGCAGAAAAGCATCTGCTACAAAACTGGTGGTATTTGAGTGCATACATGCATTTTTTTGTGTATTACTTGTAGTAATAAGTGTAGTTGCTGCTCACCAAGTCAGTTTTGCCTTTGCATGGGTTCTTGCAAGCACCGTGTCAAATATAAAGCCTCATGTTGTATATAATACTCGCATTCCTTATGCCTGCGGGCTGTTGAGTTAATTAGTGAATCGAGAACTTGCAGACACTGACATTTGTGAAGACACAAAGATTTGTTTGGTTTTAGGGACCCTTTCCCAAATAGCCCAGTGTTTGCTCCATTGATCCATGCCCTCCGGATATGGAGCTCAGACATCAATAGGATGCATTTTTATTGCTGGAGTGACTGACAATAATCTGCTGGGAGGAAATGTTCCAGTTGAACAACATATGACCATGGAAGAAATTCCAAAATTCCTTATAGAAAATGTATAGCTCCAGTAACCTATTGGCAATAGACGTGAACCACTCCAAATATTTTATTATGTTGATAAACTAACCAAACTGATGTACTGGAATGTCTGAAAATAGTTGTATATACCGTATTCTTCGGAGTATAAGTCGCTCCGGAGTATAAGTCGCAGCTGCCGAAAATGAATAATAAAGAAGGAAAAAAACATATATAAGTCGCACTGGAGTATAAGTCGCATTTTTGGGGGAAATTTATTTGATAAAACCC
Organism: Nerophis ophidion; assembly: GCF_033978795.1. NCBI lineage: Eukaryota > Metazoa > Chordata > Actinopteri > Syngnathiformes > Syngnathidae > Nerophis > Nerophis ophidion. The sequence goes on from NC_084613.1 coordinate 54,138,306, forward strand.
AAAACCAAGAATAGACATCCATCCATTGGAGTGGCGGGGGGTGCTGGGGCCTATCTCAGCTACAATCGGGCGGCAGGCGTGGTACACCCTGGACAAGTCCCCACCTCATCGCAGCAAGAATAGACATTTGAAAGGCAATTTAAAATAAATAAATAATAGTGAACAACAGGCTGAATAAGTGCACGTCATATGATGCATAAATAACCAACTGAGAATGTGCCATAACGTCACATATTATGAATTGATTAACGTGGACAACGACTTAAACAAGTTGAAAAACGTATTCGGGTGTTACCATTTAGTGGTCAATTGTACGGAATATTTACTGAACTATGCAATCTACTAATAAAAGTATCAATCAATCAATAAAAGTCATTCAAATAACTACAACACATAGAACATGCCATACGTTTACCAAACAATCTTGTCACTCCTAATTGCTCAATCCGATGAAATGTTATACGTCCAGCCTCTTACGTGAATGAGCTAAATAATATTATTTGATATTTTACGGTAACGTGTTAATAATTTCACACATGAGTCGCTCCTGAGTATAAGTCACACCCCCGGCCAAACTATGAAAAAAACTGTGACTTATTGTCCGAATAATACGGTACGTATTCAACCAAAGATTAATTAATTTAAATACTTTTTTTAACGGGATAACTTTTTGTGTTCCATGAATGTAAATATATGGGACCCCCAACAAGCAGGGACATAGCAGCAAATTTTGAGCCCCCATACAGAAGATTTTAGGCCCGCCACCCCACCCTAATCCCAACGTGGCCACCCCATACACACACACTTGCTATGTTTACATGCACTAAAAAAGAAATTATTGCATGTATATGGTTGAAAATTCCTACTTTGTGAACCCGTTCTCAAACAATGGCAAAAAAATATATATTTTGATTCCGACATTAGCTTTTTAAGACACAGTTTTTAAAGATGGAATTAACTTATTTTGAACATATCTAGATAAAAAAAAAACTAAATATTTGGCTTTGTGTTTTAAAAAATGTGCTAAAAATATGCTAATATAAAGTTGCCAGGATATGAATTTAAATAATCATATAACCTGACCTAAATATAATTGTAAATCTGTCAAGTTTTCCTTCACTTCAGAGTGTAAAGTACAGATTGGCTGATTCACGTATTATTATCAGCGGATTGTGCGAATCATAATAATGCATCATTATTATTATGATTACATTATTATTAGTGCAACTCTCTTTAAAACATAGTGAGGCCTCTGTTTCTAACTTTATTCAAGGTTCCTTGAACGCACCACAGTGCTTAAATACGCCTATTGGTGATACTTGGACACGTCATCAGTGATAAACCCAGGGTGATAGGGTGTTTCAGGTCTTAAATCATTAGTTACTTTCCCCCGGGCGACCCAGCCAGAGGTGATCAGTCCACCAGTTGTGTCCAAGTGACCTGACCCACGAATGCCCCCTACACCTTGAGGCCTACTGTTGCCTCCAGAATGTCCTTAGTGGCTCTTGGGTTCTGCTGTCCTTTTCGACCAAGGAACATTAGGGTGCGCTGCAATTAGTACCCCGCATAGCTTCGACACCCAAATTCCATTTGCTAACACAGGACTCTCATTACACATAACTGCATAATACAGTTATGTATAATGATATGCAAAAATAAACTTGGATATAACTTTTTCCTATGATGTGACAGACAAATTTATTATAATCTATTTATAATCTTACTTCTATTACCTCCTCCTTGATCCATAAAGGTGCTGTACTTGACTGCTCGAAGGGAAACTGGGCTTTTTTGGAATTTTGAATTATTCACAATCCTTATGCGAGACAAGTACACATACTGTATGTTTTTCTTTTTTTACCCATTCTAAATCGTAAAAAAAAAAAACTCGCAAGGGGCAGCTATCAATATAGGTAATGAGGATTTGATTAAGCCCGCCTATAAAGCCCTCTAAAAAACTTCCAAAAACCATGCCGGCTTCCTGACTCCTTTTTGACCCTTGTTCCGTTCCTTAGCGCAGGAACTTGTGACTGCTTTCACTATTTACCGATGAGCCACATGTGGATAATAACGATCAGGAATGCACAAAGAAACGGTAAATTGTGGAAATATCCATTACAAGTTGCTCTCCTGATAAAACAAATCCTTTTTTTAATCAACGATCGCAGATTGGAGCAACAAACAGCCTGCTGCCGACCTGGCATTCACAAAAGTTGGTCGAGTTTGGTTGTGTTTGGATTAGTTTAACGCATTAATATCATAAAGTTGCTACTGTGACTCTTTGAGTGAGATGGCATGAAATCTCAGCAGAAAGTAAAGACGGTAGGCAGGAAGTCCAGAGTCACTTTTTTAATCGGAGACTTTCACGCCGTAAAGACACTTTCTCAAACCAAAAACAAACCAAAAACTGAAATCTAAGTAAGATTAAATATCTCAAATAAGGGTGACATTTGCTTGTTTTCTGTCTGAAAAGATAAGTCTTCTCACTAAGCAGATTTTATGTTAGAGTGTTTTACTTGTTTTAAGGGTTTTGGTCCTAAATGATCTCAGTATGATATTACAGCTCGTTGCTGAGATTTTATGACCTATATTGAGTAAAACATGCTTGAAACAAGAATATCAACTGTTTCAAAGCTGTGTCATCAACACTCAAAAGTACAACACTACTTTTTTAAAGTATTCATTTCTTATTTCAAGCATGAAAAAACAAATCATGACTTTGACACAATTGTGTCTCATATTAAAACAGATGAGAGCCAAATGGACGTTGCTGTTTTATTTTCAATGAAACAATAGAAAATACGTACTCATATAGTAGTACAGTTGTTATTAGTTATTAGTTGTTATTACTTATTATAATGTACTTTTTGGGTTCGTTGAGGTTAGCTAATTTTACTTGTTTTGGAAAGTCTTGACAAGCCAAATGTTCTTGTTTCATTGGCAGATAATTTTGCTTTGTTCAAATAAAATACCACACATTTTTGTAATTATTTTTTCTTGTTTTTTGAACAGTGACTTTTTGCAGTGTACACTTTACATCCGGTCTAAATACATAATAAAATACGATCACGCTTTGTCAAAGATGTTTTGTAAAATAATCTGTAACATTGCCATCTAAATAAATGCTAGTCTATCAATTGAATAGAAACAGGACCTTTTCTGGCAGTTTGAAATAAAGTGTATATTCTTTTATAAAATGTTCTGGTTGATAGTCCTCAGTTAAGGATTGTTGGGCAGGCTGAATATTACACTATATTACAAGAAACTTATAAAACATTGAAATGCCGAGATATGAATACCATTAACTTGTCCAAGATGTAATGTACAAAATATCAGAAACATTTATTCGGGTAGAAATATCACAGATTACATTACCTGACATATTTGACAATCAAACCATGATCATAACAATCCATATTGTGTTATTGTTGTGTGAAACAGGGTGTAGCTTCTCCTCTGAATGTGATTTCTCCTACAACAGGAAAACAAATTCTGTATTTTTATAAAATACAAAATTTGGCACAACACCAATGCAGCTCAAGTTTTTTTTTTTTTTATTGTCATTAAGAGTGTGTTCATGTCCTTTTTGAGTTGAGCTGTTGAAATAAGCATTATGTTAAAAAAATAGTAATGTTTTTTTTTTTTAAAAAAGCATTTCATTAAAGTAAACTAATTGTCCAGTCATGGTAAAAAAAAGAAAATGATTTTAACTTTTAATGATGAAAATAATAACTATCTACGATTACTCATTTGACAGCACTAATAATAACATTTTGCCATGTTCGCTATTTCCTTCAACATAAACTACTACTTTATGGCTGACTTCTTGAAAGACAACAGGGACTACTTTAATACAAATGATGATCCAGGACCTTGTATTTCTGAGCCTGAGTATGAGGACAATGAGCTATACTGTACAATGCTGAAAGCAAACAAGCATATTTCCATATCTTCTGAGGGATGTCTTTGGTCTATATTGGATTTCAAAGTTGAATAACTTCTCGATTTATGGCTTATAAGTGAGAGACATGCTTTATAATCAAGCACAAGTCTGAACCAACTCAGAGACGATGCAGCAGCTCAGTAGTTCAAAAGCTGCATTAGTTACATTACCTCTGTGATCAATGCATCATGTTACTAGAAGTAGTTTATCCATGTTAGCTCTTGAAATACCAATCTAGCAAATATTTGGTTAATAGGCAGGTCATAGAATGTAAATGGAGCTTTGTTGCCGGTTTTTGGGTGTGTTTTTTGCGATTTAGATTACACATAATGTTATGATCCGATGCCCGGATCATACCATATTGTTGCTTTGTTCCGTTTTTATATCACATTTTGAAGTTTGACCTCCTTATTTCCTGTATTTAGTCTGTTACCATGGTTGCTCATTAGTTTTCACCTGCCCCTTGTGTTCTACGCACACCCGTTCCTCTTGATAACTGCCTTATTTAAGCCTGCCCCTTTTGTTATTTTATCCTCGGTTCCTAATTTGCTTACACGCAACAAGTGACGACTGCTATTCATTGTTTTCATCTCGCTAGCTTACATGCTACGCCTAGTTTTTGCCTAGCTCTCATGCTAGTAGCTTTTGTTTTGCTTTTTTGTGCCTTCGTGCCAAGTGTAGTGTTTCTGTTCGTTTCCCTAGCTCCCATGCTAGCGCCATTTGTTTGCCTTATCTGCCTAGCACCAGTGTTTTTGTTCTAGCCTGTTTTATTAGTTAAATAAATCTTTATTTTCTTACCATTGACTGTGTTCTTGCCCGACGCATCCAAGGAAGAACAAATCCGGCATCACTATGCCCACCAAGTCTCACACATAAAGGAGAAAGACACCTGTGTACTTGTTTCACATAGGGATTGTGAATGATAGGCAAAATTCCCCAAAAACTTGCAGTTCCCCTTTTAAGGTGCACTGTAAAAAAAAAAAAAAAATACCATAATAACTAGGATTAGCAATTGTTAAATAGCAATAGTAAAACACCGTAAAATCCCAAAATAGTTTTTCACAGTAGTAAAATGATTACTGCAAACCAAGAAACAGTAGATAACCTAAATTACTATGGTTATAATATGTTGAAAAAACATGACTTTATTGTGAAAATAATGAAAAATTGTACAATGCATTTGCAAATATTGTAATGTCACAAGCATGCAAATACTATAAAATGTACGGTATTCCATCCATCCATTTTCTACCGCTTATTCCCTTTTTTGGGGTCGCGGGGGGCGCTGGCGCCTATCTCAGCTACAATCGATTAGGTGGCGACTTGTCCAGGGTGTACCCCGCCTTCCGCCCGATTGTAGCTGATGTACGGTATTATTCTGTCTAAATTAAAGATGTTGCAAATGATACATTTAAATTTAAAGCATACCTTAAGTGTTTTAGGGGTTTGTGTTAAATCATTACCATAGTTAACTTTTGGCAAATAACATGTTTTTTTATAATTTTGTGACAAGTTGTTTCAGACATTGAGGGGATATTTCTATGTGCTTCATTGCAAACTGCATCGAAATGAACCATGCTCTGTGTTGAAGTGTGTTGGAACTGGTTGCAAGCAGCTATTTAACAGACCCAGAGCATTTAAAGCTCATTTTTGTTAGCTCACTTGGAGGAGTATGTTGCAGAAGGCCGTGTTGTGAGTTGTCCAGTGAAAGGTTGTACAAATACTCCATCCATCCATCCATCCATTTTCTACCGCGGGGGGGCGCTGGCGCCTATCTCAGCTACAATCGGGCGGAAGGTGGGGTACACCCTAGACAAGTCGCCACCTCATCGCAGGGCCAACACAGATATAAAGAACAACATTCACACTCACATTCACACACTATGGCCAATTTAGTGTTGCCAATCAACCTATCCCCAGGTGCATGTCTTTGGAAGTGGGAGGAAGCCGGAGTACCCGGAGGGAACCCACGCATTCACGGGGAGAACATGCAAACTCCACACAGAAAGATCCCGAGCCTGGATTTGAACCCAGGACTGCAGGACCTTCGTATTGTGAGGCAGACGCACTAACCCCTCAGCCACCGTGAAGCCTGTACAAATACTTTCAAGTTAAAATCCTCATGTACCGCTCACATGTCTCGGAAACACAGAACTAGTAAACATAATAACTTCATTATAATACTAACTGGTCCATCGCCAAACTCAGGAGGCACTGATCCAAAAAAGTAGTTTTAAGGAAAATCATTCTTTATTTCGCCACAGGAAAGCGATGGTATTGTCTTACATTAGAAAGCTAAGCAAGCTACACAACAACTCGAGCTAACATTGCTAATGTATCATCGTCAACTTACTATTATTATTCACTGTTTCATTCTTTTGCCCTAAAAATCTGACACTGACTCCGTCATTAAAACTCTTATGAAAAAATCTATGATTATACTGCAGTAGGTTGGTGAAGCAGGAATCTTTGAAGTGGTTTGCACACACGAAGAGATTGAAGTGAAGTGAATTATATTTATATAGTGCTTTTTCTCAAGTGACTCAAAGCGCTTACATAGTGAAACCCAATACCTAAGTTACTTTGAAACCAGTGTGGGTGGCACTGGGAGCAGGTGGTTAAAGTGTTTTGCCTAAGGACACAATGGCAGTGACTAGGAGGGTGTCAGCGGGGATCGAACCTGGAATTCTCAAGTTGCTGACACGGCCACTCTACCAACCGAGCTATACCGCCCCACATTGCACAAAGCACATTGCCGCGAAACAAAAAAGTTAGTCAGGCACTTCTTACTTCTTCAGATGAAACTGAAGGTTTATAAAGAGTCATGTGTAGGGTAATACAACCAATAACAGAGCATTTTTGTTCTTCGAGTCCTATCTTGGACATTTAATCGTCTAAACTATAAATTAAAAAGCGCGGACGCACGCAGGGGATTTTGGGTACATTTATACCATATATGGATAATCCGCTGACTGTGTGCCCAATTTGTGACATCACCAATTGTGCACATTCCAAATGGACCTTTTAGAAGTAGTAGTTAGGAAGGCCAGATTGTTGTATAAATATGTCTGCAATTTTGATTTCTAATTTTTTGGACTTATGCAGATCCCAAATACACAACAGCAGGTACCAATAGGTGGTAAAAGTTGGTTTTAAATGATAATTCAGTTCAGTTCAGCTTATTAATTTACGTACAATATATAGCACGCCCGAATGCAGCGGAGATAGGCTCCAGCACCCCCCGCGACCCCAAAAGGGACAAGCGGTACGAAATGGATGGATGGATGGATGGCATTTAAAAACAACCCCACTTAGCCAAAGTGATGGGCAGACAAAAAAATTGTGCAAGCAGTTATTGGTTACATTGCAAGTGGCCCCTTTAAATGAAAAAAACAAATCGTCCCACTTACCCCTCCACCTTGGTGCCGCTGCCAACGATGTTATATGGGCAAAAGGGGGTACCGCCGAGGGCGCCGTAGAAGCTAGAATTGCCGCTCTTGTAAGCAAAATTACGTAAAAAATTAGGGCTGTCAAAAATGTTTCTTTGATGGCACTCATTATTTTGATGCAGGATTAACGCGCATGCGTCCTGTTGGACCTTCAGTCCGTTCTGTAGCGTGGGAAATGTAGCTTCATTCAGTTACTGTTGAGCCACAAGCAGGGAAAAAATAGCGAGCAGCAAAGCACAAAGATAAGGGTACATTGTGGAAAGCCCAGGTCCAAAGCCGTGTCAAATCTTTCTCCCGACAAGACAAGAATATGTTCATTCATGATCGCCGTGAGATGAAATCATTAGAGCAAATGCCTGCTGGAGCTGTTACGGCCCGGGCGCGGGCCATTGCGCACTCATCTGGGCGCTCTGCTGATTGCACCTCCAAGAGCGCACCTGCACGTGTTACTCCTGCTGAGGCTGTGCTGGTGCACAGCTGCAAGCAATCAACAGCTATCAGCGCACCTGAAGCTGATCATCAGACCCGCTTTCATAAGCCTGCACAACCTGCTATCCCAGTCCAGAACATAGCGACCTGTCCTGTACAGTAAGCCAAACCAGTGTAGCTCTATGCAAACTCTCTCTCTCTGTATTTCTATCCCCTTTGTGTTGATTTTCTTGTGTTTTCTTGTTGATCCAGCAGCCTCCCTTCGTTCCCGTGTTATGAGCAGGGCGTCTCGTCTCCCCCACGTTCCCTCTGCTTCCCTGACTGCCTCTTGGATCTCTACTTCTCGCCTGGACACAGACCATCTACGCCTTACTATAGCCCTCGACTACCTGTTTGTTCACAGATCTATGAGCCTGCCCTGCCCCTTTTGGACTTGCCTCTCGCTCAACACTCCGGTAACACTCTAGAGCAGGAGTAGGGAACCTTTGGCTCTAGAGCCGGATGTGGCTCTTTTGATGACTGCATCTGGCTATCAGATAAATCTTAGCTGACATTACTTAACACGATAAGTAATGAATAATTCCGCTGGTAATCACACGCTCTTTGGATTTGTCACACTGCATTCCCCTGGTTTATTTATATTATTATTTGTTATTTATATATATGTATAGTATATATCTAATAAATCATAGAGCTATATACGACGCCCCCTGTTGTCTGTGACGTCTCCGTCCCCTGTACACAACCGGAGCGCTTACATTCAGAGGGGTGGAACTTCACTTCCGTGTTTAAATTACAGTTTACTGCATTCATAACATTTAAAGTAGATTGTAACTCGTTTAGTAAAATGTAATACAAACCCCGTTTCCATATGAGTTGGGAAAATGTGTTAGCTGTTATCATTTTCAACCCATATTCAGTTGAATATGCTACAAAGACAACATATTTGATGTTCAAACTCATAAACGTTTTTTTTTTTGCAAATAATCATTAACCTTAGAATTTGATGCCAGCAACACGTGACAAAAAAGTTGGGAAAGGTGGCAATAAATACTGATAAAGTTCAGTAATGCTCATCAAACACTTATTTGGAACATCCCACAGGTGTGCAGGCTAATTGGGAACAGTTGGGTGCAATGATTGGGTATAAAAGCAGCTTCAAAGAAATGCTAAGTAATTCACAAACAAGGATGGGGCGAGCGTCGCCACTTTGTAAGCAAATTGTCGAACAGTTTTAGAACAACATTTCTCAATGAGCTATTGCAAGGAATTTAGGGATTTTACCATCTACGGTCCGTAAAATCATCAAAAGGTTCAGAGAATCTGGAGAAATCACTGCACGTAAGCGTTTATATTACGGACCTTTGATCCCTCAGGCGGTACTGCATCAAAAACTGACATCAGTGTGTAAAGGATATCACCACATTGGCTCAGGAACACTTCATAAAACCACTGTCAGTAACTACAGTTGGTCGCTACATCTGTAAGTGCAAGTTAAAACTCTACTTTGCAAAGCCAAACCCATTTACAACAACACCCTGAAATGCCGCCGGCTGCGTTGGGCCCGAGCTCATCTATGACGGACTGATGCAAAGTGGAAAAGTGTTCTGTGGTCTGAGGAGTCCACATTTCAAATTATATTTGGGAACAGAGGATGTGGTGTCCTTCAGAACAAAGAGGAAAATAACCATTCGGATTTTTGGGGTGTATTAGTGCCCAAGGCATGGGTAACTTACACATCTGTGAAGGCACCGTTAATGCTGAAGGGTCCATACAGGTTTTGGAGCAACATATGTTGTCATCCAAGCAACGTTATCGTGGACGCCCCTGCTTATTTCAGCAAGACAATGCCAAGCCACGTGTTACAACAGCGTGGCTTTGTATTAACAGAGTGCGGGTACTTTCCTGGCCCGCCTGCAGTCCAGACCTGTCTCCCAACGAAAATGTATGGAGCATTATGAAGCGTAAAATACGACAGCGGAGATCCCGAACAGTTGAACTACTGAAGCTCTACATAAAACAAGAATGGGAAAGAATTCCACTTTCAAAGCTTCAACAATTAGTTTCCTCAGTTCCCAAATGTTTATTGAGTGTTGTTAAAAGAAAAGGTGATGTAACACAGTGGTGAACATGCCCTTTCCCAACTACTTTGGCACGTGTTGCAGCCATGAAATTCTAAGTTAATTATTATTTGCAAAAAAAAATAAAGTTTATGAGTTTGAACATCAAATATCTTGTTTTTGTAGTGCATTCAATTGGATATGGGTTAAAAATAATTTGCAAATCATTGTATTCCGTTTATATTTATATCTAACACAATTTCCCAACTCATATGGAAACGGAGTTTGTAAAAGCTCAGCAGGAGGAAAAAAATGGTAGGCAGGAAGTCTACAGGTACGAGTGTGTGTGTGTGTGTGTGTGTGTGTGTGTGTGTGTGTGTGTGTGTGTGTGTGTGTGTGTGTGTGTGTGTGTGTGTGTGTGTGTGTGTGTGTGTGTGTGTGTGTGTGTGTGTGTTGTCAATTTTCAACGCCTTAACTCATGTGATTAATCACAAAAAATACAAACAAATATTCACCCATCCATCCATTTTCTACCGCTTGTCCCATTTTGGGATCACTGTACCCTATCTCAGCTGCTTCTGGAGGAATGCGCCGTACACCCTGGACAAGTTGCCACCTCATCGCAGGACAAACAAATATTCCTGGATGATATTCTGACAATAAAATTGCCTCGAGAGGAGCCGGATGAGGTGGTTCGGGCATCTGGTCAGGATGCCACCCGAACGCTTCCCTAGGGCGTTGCTTCGGGCACGTCCGACCGGTAAGAGGCCATGGGGAAGACCCAGGACACGTTGGAAAGAGTATATCTCCCGGCTGGCCTGGGAACGCCTTGGGGTTCCCCGGGATGAGCTGGACGAAGTGTCTGGGGTGAGGAGAGTCTGGGCTTCCCTGCTTAGGCTGCTGAAACCCGCGATCAGACCTCGGATAAGCGCAAGAAGATGGATGGATGGATGGAAAATTGCATTTGTGTGCAAATATCAGGGTTTTTTCTTATGCTAACTTGACATATACATCCATTTAAGGCTGTGTGCCAGGGGGCACGTTCATGCATTTTGTGCATTAAAGATACCAACACTGATCCAATGTATGTCAATCTATGTTAACATATTTGAAGAACTTATTGGCAACTCAGCGTTGTGTAATAAATAACAAATCAAATTAGTGTGATATCTAATCATATTAATACTGAATTAATCCCTTTATGTGAGAATGTGAGAATGGCCAACGAAAAAATGTAATTACACAAACCTGCCCTAAACACTCAAACACAAGACACTTAAAAAGAAAAAATCCATCCATCCATTTTTTACCGCTTATCCCTTTCAGGGTCGCAGTGGGTGCTGGAGCCTACCTACAATCAGGCGGAAGACAATACAATACAATACAATACAATGATCCAGCAACTGACACAAGACAAAGGAGGTACAAATAAGGACCGGCTGATTGGCAACGGGTGTGGCCAGATGCCAATCAGCCGCAGCTAAAGGGGAACACAGCACTCAGGGAACAAGACAGGAAGCTGACAAAATAAGAGCACTAGACAGGAACTAAGGACAGGAAATACTAAACACACTGAGGAGGAACACAGCACTCAGGGAACAAGACAGGAAGCTGACAAATTAAGAGCACTTGACAGGAACTAAAAGACAGGAAATACTAAACACAGGAAACAGACAAATGCAGAGGAAAAAACTAAAACATAGACAAACTGTCAGGGGCAACCCTGACAAGAAGTAGCTCTTGGTTTCAAAAAGGTTTTTGACCCCTGCTCTAGAGCGTGGGTGTCAAAGTCAAGGCCCGGAACTGGCCCGCGAGTAAATGATCTATGTCCCCTGGGATATTTGATTAGTATTAGAACCGGCCCACAGGCCACAGCTGCTGTTTGCACGCACCAATACTCAATCAGTGTTGGGGCTAGGAATTTTCAAAATGGGGTCCCACCTTTTTGTAACCTTTTTGAAAATAAACCATAAATGCATGCATTATCCTGTTATTTCTCACATTCTATATTGTGTTTTGGAAAAAAGTTGTCATAAATGTTACTAATTCATTACAATAAATAATACAAAAGAAAACAAATAGTTATGCACATATACATTTATTCTGTTATAAACATTCTTTCATTTTCTTCTTTCCTTCATGGAGCTAAACTTTACCGCTGCCTGTATTTTTTTCTACAATTTTATTGTAATATTTTTGGAATGTGTTCTATTTTTGGCCAAAGTAAGACAAAGAAAACAATCTGAAGTTGTCTTTATTTTTTAGTTTTAATGCCATGATTTTAATAGTCCGGCCCGCGTGTGCAAAGATTTTCCTCCGTGCGGCCCCTGAGCTAAAATGAGTTTGACACCCATGCTCTAGAGTGCTTATTGCTCATTCAGTTAGCTACTGTTCTATACTCTGTGTGCTTTCAAAGTGTTTTTTTGCCTAAGTACATTTTTTTTCTAGTTTTGCTAGCACATTATGACTCCATAGAAAAGCAATGGACAGGCAATGTGTGGTTTGAAACATTCAGTAAATATCCAAAACGTTGTCAAAACTGCCTTTGCATGACTATCTCTCCTTTATGCTGCATAGATTTTTTTATTCTTGATAATTGTAGCAACGTAGCTGTTAAACTTAAAGAGTTTTGTGATTTCAAACTGTCAGTGCACCACAGTGCTAGTGACTGTGTGTGCATGCGCATGTGTGCGTGTACATATGCATGTGTGTATGCCTGTGGCAACAAGGATGAGGACCGTTCAGCTCTTTGTTGTTTTGGCCTTGTTATCAAATAGAAAGTTAATCCATCACCCTCTTATGTTTATTTAATTATACATTAGTGCAGGGGTTCTTTACCTTTTTCACCTCTGGGCCCAACTTTTCCACTACAGAAGGGCCCGGGAACCAATTTAATACTAACACTGGATTAGTCCGCATGATTTTAACGGTTCAATAATTATATCTAACCTACTTACAGTTTAACAGGAATAACTTTTTCCAATTATATGATTAATCACAGAGTATTATTATAAAGGCTAAGGTCAGGCTGATTACAAAAATAAATACTAACCAAATATACTCAAAAGGTACTCAAACAAATTATAAATACATCGACATATTTACTCCATGCTAAAATAAATACATTCTAACAAAGATAATCATAGATAAATATAATGTATGTTTCATAAATAAACGGTCAATAAAATTAAAGTGCAAATTAAAATACAGGTTCACCACTTTAGTTCTTTGTTTGATATTGTCATCACTGCCACAAGTGGTGGAAAAGTGTAATCCAACTGAGTACAGCTGCAGCACATACGGACCACAGCTTTCCCGTCCAAAGGCAAAACCCAGTGACTCAATTTTGGTCAAAACTGAGCTGATAATAATTTTGGAGTTCCTAGGTGATATGCTTTACATTAGTGTATGCGATATTGTAATTTGTTGGGCAAGTAAGCTGTTACGCGCATGGCAGGACCTAGCAACTACCACATAACCGCATAGATACAACAGAAAAACCTAGTATCTCAAGGGACCAATCGGAGCTTCTTTGTCAGTCGCCTTATTGTCTTTAATGAGACATTTGCACGAATGGGGGCCGACGGTCAACCTGATTATGTGATATTATGGCACGAGGGGATATTTGGAAGATTGGCCCAGGACGTTGCAAGCACCTTCATTAAATGTATTGTTCTTGATTCTTCCCCTTGCATACTCTTTTGGGCAGATAACTGTGGCGGTCAAAATACAAACTGGACGCTGTACACGGCTCTTGCCCAATGTGCAAACGCAGAATGGGGCCCACCCGAGATTATGATAAAATATCTGGAGAAAGGGCACACGTTCATGAGAGCAGATTCAATCCATGGCTCAATTGGCAAGAAAATAAAAGCTCAAGAAAACATCTATACGTTTGATGACTTTGTAGATATTTGTAAGACAGCAACAAGATAGATTGGTTTTCCTTTGTTTTCTCAAAATCAGCTAGAAGTGAGTTACTAGGTTTTGCCTTTGGACGGGAGAGCTGAGGGGGGCGCTCGTGGCACAACAAAGGACCCTGGCCCTATGGTTAAAAAAACACGACAATAGTGTACAACACTTTATATTGTGCTAAAAGTGTACAAACCTTTACTAAAATATGGACTTTTGTCAAGGCTGGTACCTAGAAGATGCAAGGGGGTTGGGGGCGTGCAAGGCAATGGCAAAAGATGAAACAAGTCAACTTGTCCCTGGTCTTGATCACGTTGGCACCACTGAGGAACATTTTGGGTGAGATGGAAAACAAGAGCCCGTCTATATGTTCCATTCATGTCTGTTGTGCTTCACCCCAAAGTCCCCTTGACTCCCACACTCACGTTGACACATTCACACACACTCACAGAGCTTGTGGTTCCACTCCAGCGACAACAGGCTGTAGTCAGGGTGGCGACGCTTCAGGAGCAGCTCCTCATCTTGGAGAAGCATGTTTGCCTTGGCCTTGAATTAATAACTTTTCATTTAGTGCGGAAATGACAGGAATAGTAATTAAGGAAATGGAATGATTTTATTGGCCATGATGTTTATATTAAGTTCCAGATGCGAAACAGCTGCTTGAGGAGTAAACGGCCCGCACCAGTGCACCCCCCGTGTACAATGTTGGGGGAACCTTTATTAAGAGTAAGATATGGTGTATTTTGGGGAGTACAATAATACACAAACTTGCATTCTCAACATGTCCAAAAGTCAGTGAATATGACTTTCAGTTTGAAGAGCATGTGACAGCTAAAAGGCACCATAAGGTCTGTTCTGTATTTATGAATATGTCCCTCAAGTGTGATTTATTTGCAGATATAATGTTACTCTATTCCAAGCATGATTTGCTTGACTGCTAAAGTTAATATTGAAGAGTGGCTGTTCAGCAATTTTGGGTGGCCTCCCCAAGCACTTATGAGATTTAAATCTTACAACGTAAGTTTTCGATATCCTCGTGAGACAAAAGTTCTCTGCAGATGGCATTTGTTTTTATTTTTTTGTAAGAGTTACAAAAAAATAATCCAAATGTCCACTGTAGAGGAGGCTGGCTCTCAGGCGGCGACAGGCCTACTGAGGGACCGAGCCTCTATGCAATCATGCATTTGTGTGACATAGAAATTAATTTTCATGATAAAATGTTTGAAAAACTACCTGACGTGAGTGTTAGAGTTTTTATGGTTAGCTTGTGAACATTGTGGAAAGACAAGTATTAATATTTGGAGGAGGAGAAGACAGTTTTAGTTGTCGCAGTCGTTATACAAAAGTACCTCAATTTAAGATTGACCCGACATGGGACGTTTTTGAGACAAGAGCTGTCTCTCGGTTTTAAGTTTATGTTTTAACACAGCTTTGTTCTTCGAAATATAGGCAGGAAGAAAATAAATGTGAGGGACAGTGCTGAAGAAAAAGTGGATGATATTCAATGAGTTAAAGAAAAAAAATCTTAAAAACATTACAGTGCGTGTCGTCGACTTGGCGAAACAGTTGGAGGGTATCACTGCTAGTCTGCACCAGACTGATGCAGAATGAGGGTATAATGTCCAAACGGCAGGCATTTATCCATGAAAATATGGAAAAGCTGATGATGGTGTGTTTGACAGAGAAGCAGCTGGGAAGGGATACAAAGTAAATGCTGTACAGTGTTATTACTTTACTTCATAAAACTATTCTTGTTGTTATATTTATAGTTGTTATATAATACTTACAGTTTAAAACTTTCTAGGGCTCAACAAATAAAAAGACTGGCACATTCAACTTAATGGCAAAGACTACCTCCTGACTAAATTCAAGACACCGTAGTCAAGTGCCCTATATAGAGAGAGTTCGGTCAACTAAGTTTCAGACTGTCTCCTAAATGACTACATCCCGCCATGTTGAGTACCAACTTTGAGCTAGCACTATCATATGCGTGCGCTGCATATAAACTTTAACTAACACTTTACTCATCGGACATCGATTATGATTTATAGAATTTTGAAAAGTTGTTTGATGTTTAAACACGCACTGTTGTGCAGCGTGGTGCCGCTCCAAATGAAAAATGTCATTGACTTAAAAACATTCTCCTGAGAAACTTTTTCACAGCAAGGCTGCATTTTAGACAAAGAAGTAAGGAAATATACTCAAGGACAAACTCACAAAATCCAAGTCGACTGGTGAACTTGGCAGCAAGCCCATTGCTATGCGTGCAGCAGGGAAAAAGCTGAAATAGTGCAGATACATTTTATGAATGTAGTAATCAATGCGTAATAGTGCAGATACATTTTATGAATGTAGTAATCAATGCGTAAAAATGAAAGATCAATTGCAATACTATTTTAGGGTGTCACAAAATAGACACAATGTTTTGTATTTGTAATGAGTGGGATGAGGCAGCATGGTGGAACAGGGGTTAGTGCATGTGAATCACAATACGAAGGTCCTGAGTAGTCCTGAATTCAATCGCGGGCTCGGGATCTTTCTGTGTGGAGTTTGCATGTTCTCCCCGTGACTGCGTGGGTTCCTTCCGGGTACTCCGGCTTCCTCCCACCGCCAAAATCATGCACCTGGAGATAGGTTGATTGGCAACACTAAAAAATGGGCCCTAGTGTGTGAATGTGAGTGTGAATGTTGTCTGTCTATCTGTGTTGACCCTGTGATGAGGTGGCGACTTGTCCAGGGTGTACACCAGCTTCCGCCCGAATGCAGCTGAGATAGGCTCCAGCACCCCCGCGACCCCGAAAAGGACAAGCCGTAGAAAAAGGATGGATGGGTGTTCGAGATGATTTTGGAAAATGCTGAAATTTTAATGATTTAAAGGCTTACTGAAACCCACTACTACCGACCACACAGTCTGATAGTTTATTTATCAATGATGAGATCTTAAAGGCCTACTGAAACCCACTACTACCCACCACGCAGTCTGATAGTTTATATATCAATGATGAAATATTAACATTGCAACACATGCCAATACGGCCTTTTTAGTTTACTAAATTACAATTTTAAATTTCCTGGGAGTTTCGTCTTCGAAAGGTTGTGTAATGATGACGTGTACGCAAGACGTCATGGGTTTTTAGGAAGTATGAGCGCTGTGCACACAGCTAAATGTCGTCTGCTTTAACGGCATGATTATACAGTTTTTTGGACATCTGTGTTGCTGAATCTTTTGCAATTTGTTCAATTAATGTTGGAGAAGTCACAGTAGAAAGATGGAGTTGGGAAGCTTTAGCCTTTAGCCACACAAACACACGGTGATTCCTTGTTTAAAATTCACGGAGTTGAAACTTTACTATGGATCCCGACCACTTGTCAACCAGCAGGTTTCGGTGAGAAAATTGTGGTTAAAAAGTCACCACTTACGGGATATCAGCTGAGCTTGTGCCTCCCGTACAGCTGCCGTCGACTTCCCCGAGACACTGCACGTCAACACCCGGCCGTGGACACACACTTCCGACTATCAGGTACTGTTAAACTCACTAAAACACTAGCAACACAATAGAAAGATAAGGGATTTCCCTGAATTAACCTAGTAAATGTCTCTAAAAACATATGAATCCGTCTCAATGCAACGCGATTGAAATCACGTTTTGTTTTGTTTTTTTCTAGTCCACCGCTATCAATATCCTCAAACACAAATCTTTCATCGTCGCTTAAATTAATGGGGAAATTGTCGTTTTCTCGGTCCGAATAGCTGTTTTTGTTGGAGGCTCCCATTAAAATCAATGTGAATATATGAGGAGCCCTCAAAATGTGACGTCATCGTCTGCGACTTCCGGTAGAAGCAGGGCTTTTCTCCAGTTGCGAACTTTATCGTGGATGTTCTCTACTAAATCCTTTCAGCAAAAATATGGCAATATCGCACAATGATCAAGTATGACACATAGAATGGACCTGCTATCCCCGTTTAAATAAGAAAATCTCATTTTAGTAGGCCTTTAACATTGCAAAACATGCTAATACGGCCTTTTTAGTTTACTAAATTGCAATTTTAAATTTTGCGCAAACTAATCCTGTTGAAAACGTCGTGGTATGATGACGCGTATGATGACGCGTGAGCGTGACGTCACAGATTGTAGCAGACATTTTGTTCCAGCCCCGATCCCTGCTAGTAGTCGTCTGCTTTAATCGCATAATTACACAGTATTCTGGACATCTGTGTTGCTGAATCTTTTACAATTTGTTCAATTAATAATGGAAACGTCAAAGAAGTAAGATGTAGGTGGGAAGCGGTGTATTGCGGCCGCCTTTAGCAACACAAACACAGCCGGTGTTTCCTTGTTTCCTTGTTTACATTCCCGAAAGATGACGGTAAAGCTTTACTATGGAACAGAACGGTCAAGCGAACATGGTTCCCTACCACATGTCAACCGGCAGGTTTCAGTGAGAAAATGGTGATAATAAGTCGTCTCTTACCGTAGACATGAGCGGAGAGCTTGTGTCATTCCTCGTGCACATGTCAAAGAGGCAGCTGCGGACTCTCTCGCCTCTTACCACCGGCCGCCCATGACCGTCAGATGCTTCAACAGAGGAGGAGAGGAAAAAAACAAATCTCCGCCCGGCCCCAACGGCTCCCTTCGCTTTGCCTCGTCGAGAAACGTGGCTTCCCTCAGAGACACTGGCGTTCACCACACCCGTGGCCACACCCCTCCGACTTTCACTAAAATGCTAAAACACTAGTAACACAATAAGCAGATATGGGATTTTCCAGAATTATCCTAGTAAATTTGTCTAACAACATCTGAATCGCTCTGCGGTCTAGTGTTTTTTATTGTATTGTATTTTTTGTTTTTTTTTTGTTTTTCTAGTTCTTCACTCTCACTTTCCTCATCCACGACTCATTCATCCTCGCTCAAATTAATAGGTAAATTGTCACTTTCTCGGTCCGAATCGCTCTCACTGCTGGTGGCCATAATTGTAAACAACGTTCAGATGTGAGGAGCTCCACAACCCATGACGTCAGGCGCACATCGTCTACTACTTCCGGTACAGGCCAGGCTTTTTTATTAGCGACCAAAAGTTGCGAACGTTTTCGTCGATGTTCTCTACTAAATCCTTTCAGCAAAAATATGGCAATATCGCAAAATGATCAAGTATGACACATAGAAACACCTGCTATCCCCGTTTAAATAAGAAAATCTCATTTCAGAAGGCCTTTAAACTTTTCAATACATTTACACATTTTGAATATCAATTACACTACTACTACCTTTAATACTACTACTACTACTAATACTAATATTAATAATAATAATAATAATAGCCCTGCGATGAGGTGGCGACTTGTCCAGGGTCTACCCCGCCTTCCGCCCAATTGTAGCGGAGCTAGGCGCCAGCGTCCCCCCCGACCCCAAAAGGGAATAAGCGGTAGAAATTGGATGGATGGATGGATAATAATAATAATAATAATAATAATAACGAAAAATGTTATATTTCTTAAAAATTGGTGACTGCATTACACCATCTTTTGAACTGTAGGTATGGATATGAAATTATAGGGAGTCCTAAGGTTTTTTGGGGGGAGGGTTTTTTATTATATTTTGCTCCTAATAAGGTCACTTCTCAGAAAACTGTTGCCTTCATTGATCCGGTTAGCTAACATAATTTTTTATTTCTGACCTTCTTGACCATAACTCGGCAACATGTTTCCTACAATTATTTCTGTAAATAAAATCTCAAATGTATGTCACAGAAAATCTGGACTTTGTAAATTGATATTTGTTATTGTACAATGATAACAAACACTATGTTGGAGGCAGGCACCATAGTTGACATACTTCCTATAAAAATCATAATTCATTCGTAGTTGTCGGTCCAAAGTTAATGGGGATTTTGGCAAAATGAGGTTAATACGTTTTTTTTGGTCGTTCTGTGTTTTCTAAAGTACATTGGAACCAGCTGGTCACTAAACAATGCATAAAAGTAGCAGCAAAATGCATTAAATACGGCCGCATATATGCCCCTAAATTACACTTGGACAGAGAAAAATATAGCATATTTTATTGTACGTTTTTGAACTGGAGTATTTTTAGAAAAATATTTAGACTTATTTTGTCAGGAAAACTAACATCAAAACAACCGCAATTTCTCACGTTAGACGCTGCATGCTCCCACGCATAGCGACAAATGTCCTGGTTACCCAACATGGAGCCTGTTGTTTAGTTCAGTAGTTCTCAAATGGGGGTACGCGTACCCCTGGGGGTACTTGAAGGTATGCCAAGGGGTACGTGACATTTTTTTGGGATATTCTAAAAATAGCAACAATTCAAAAATCCTTTATGAATATATTTATTAAAAAATACTTAAACAAAATAGGAATGTATTTTATTTATTTTATTTATTTATCTATTTCGGCAATCTTCACATAAAACAAAGAACAACAACAAAAAAATAAAAAATAAACACTCATTTGAGCAATGATTGAGCCGAAAGGGTGTAGGTTGAAGCAACGCTTATATAAACCTACCCCATCACAACAAGAACAAGATTCAAAATATATAAAATTTAAAACATGCTTCACTTATATTACTTTTTTTAAGCAATATATAAGCAACATATATGTAGCACACGTCTCATATACAAAGTTTAACATTTAAATCAAACATATACAAGTATATGTAAGTTCATAAACTGTGAAAAGAAATGCAACAATGCAATATTCAGTGTTGACAGCTAGATTTTTTTGTGGACATGTTCCATAAATATTGATGTTAAAGATTTCTTTTTTTGTGAACAAATGTTTAACATTAAGTTCCTGAATCCAGATGGACCTCTATTACAATCCCAAAGGAGGGCACTTTAAGTTGATGATTACTTCTATGTGTAGAAATCTTTATTCATAATTGAATCATTTGTTTATTTTTCAACAAGTTTTTAGTTATTTTTATATCTTTTTTTCCAGCCATTTCAAGAAAGACCACTACAAATGAGCAATATTTTGCACTGTTATACAAATTAATAAATCAGAAACTGATGACATAGTGCTGTATATTACTTATTTATCTCTTTTTTTCAACCAAAAATGCTTTGCTCTGATTAGGGGGTTATTGAATTAAAAAAATGTTCACAGGGGGTACATCACTGAAAAAAGGTAGAGAACCACTGGTTTAGTTGACTGAACACCCTCTGCTGTGGTCTATAAACTAGTCCTATGCCTAGGAATTGCAACTGCATGCAAAGTCTAGGGTATTTTTATACTCCAAATGAGACACAGATGTGTAAGAAAACAAGATAACAAATGGATAGCACAGCTCAATGTTAAATGTTCAATTAGAAAAAAAATGTATGTATAAGTTAAGATTGATAAACACATGTAAACGTACACAAAAGTACCAGAAGTTGGCACCACTGAACACCACTGAATACTGGTATCAATTCCCATGAGGTAACATGAATTGGTATTGTATTGATTCAAGCGTGAAAGATAACTATCCCTAATTAGAGTTGTTAGAAAATGAGAGGGACACACATTTTAGGCCAGCACCTTATTTAATGTAGGAATGACTATTGAAAGATGCTTTGATGATGAAGAATTCACAGTAGCATTGAAGGCGTGACAACCAACCTCTACTCTATAATAGTATTTGTCATGCTAGATTTTGGTGCAGCAACAAGACACTCAACTGTCAATAGATTAACACAACCTGATGCAAATATGTACACAATCTTTCCAACACAAACATATTATACTAAATTGAACATGCAGGGTCTTTAATTTGTCCGTTTCTGGTTACTGGGGAAGCGTGTTTTTTTTTTCTTTATCATGGCAATAGCAGAAGCTTGTCCATTACTGTTACCAGTGATGGTTGTGATGTGCTCCCATCTGGTTTCCAGTGACGATGCATCACTCTATTAACATTGCCTGTGATCTTGAGGATGCTTTAATCAAAGACTATAAACTCAATTAAATCGAATCCTACAAAGGAGCTCTATCAACATAATGTAATCAAATACAGATTGCATCCATTTGGGAACTCAAAATGTCTTCAGAAAGTGTTTACTTTTGTCAGCGCATAGAATCCTGCTTGGTTATGATTGAAGCTCCTGAGAATACTTGGGGTTTTTTTTTAGGAGGAAACAAGTTTGGTATTAAGATTATTTCCTCTTTTCTACGCAAACTTTTAATTTTGCATGTGACTGAAAGCATAAGTTTCACATCTCCGTGCATAACCTCCAATCATGCACATGTCTATGTTGTCTTTCCACTTTTCATTAGTCAGGCTATATTTTTGTCTTTAATTACATTTTGAAAAAACACTGATACTCCAGAGGTTGACATGCCTTACTTCTGTGTGCATGGTGTAGCATCCGCTAGGATAGGCTCCAGCTCCCCGCTGACTGTGAAATACAGTCAAAACTTGTGACTCACAAGTTACAAACAAGTCAAGTTGTTATCATTGCATTAGCATTGTTTTGTATACCTCAGCATTTCTGTATAGGCGGATGTATTTAATATTTTTTAGATTAAAAAAATATCTGATTTACGTCCCTTCAAAATGCATCCATCGTAGTGCTAGGCGATATATCGATATACACGATTTATCACGGGTTTGTCTCTGTGCGATATAGAAAATGACTAAATCGTGATATTCGAGTATACGTTCTCACGCAGTTGCTTTTTGCTGCTGGCATTACACTACAGGGTCTCCTCGCTCTTTCTTGTGTCTCCTTCTCACAGACAGACAAGCGCACCTTCTTACATACGTCACATACGTATACGCCCTCGCGGAGCAAAGAGGTAGCAGCACGGGTAACGTTAGCTGTGATGCCAGCAGAGCCGTGCGAGTGGTAATACGAGAAAAAGAAGGTGCAAATGAAGGAAGAATTAATTCCTAAGAAAAACAGCAGGGGATCCATTGTCTGGCGGTGGTTTGGCTTCAAGAGGGAATATGTCGACCAGACAACCGTGGGCCAAAAGCGTTGCTAAAAAAAAAGTAAAATTACAGCTAATATTTAGCACCATTTTAAAAGTCACCTGCTAGAGAATGAAGAGTGCTTGAAACTGCATGTCAACATCTCCGTTTGGTGCCCACACCATCAAAATGTCGAGGCAAACATTTCCAGGTCAGTACCGTATG
Source organism: Nerophis ophidion (assembly GCF_033978795.1). Lineage (NCBI taxonomy): Eukaryota > Metazoa > Chordata > Actinopteri > Syngnathiformes > Syngnathidae > Nerophis > Nerophis ophidion. Next base: position 54,161,233 of record NC_084613.1, read on the forward strand.
AAAAAAAAAGTCAACAACAGAATTTAGTAACGTCTGTAGTAACCTACCACATAGCGAAGGACGAACACTATTTGATTTCCTATTATGCAGCTCATTTTTATTTGACACTTAAAATGTCTCTGACAATCTTGCACTTTTTGAAACGACATGAATGTCTGTTACGTTGTTTAATAACTGTTTAGTAAATACAGTTTTGGTCAATTAACTTAATTGTTATATCCTTCTCTGCATGAAAGTTTAAAATATGCAAATGCAGTATTAACACGAATGTTAAAATGTAGACACAGAATTATCGTACTGCTGTGATTATATGTGTCAAGTGTTAATTCAAGGCCAAGGCAAAATATCGAGATTTATTTTGTGTATCGCGATATGGCCTAAAAATATCGAGATATTAAAAAAGGCCATATCGCCCAGCCCTAATCCATCGTAATAATAAATAAGTATATTTTGATAATGGTAAAATTACAATGTCATAACAGATCAAACTACAGTACTTCCATTCATCCATTTCCTACCGCTTGTCCCTTTCAGGGTCGCGGGGGGGTGCTGGAGCATATCTCAGCTGCATTCAGGCAGCAGGCGGAGTACACCCTGGACAAGTCGCCACCTCATCACAGGGCAAACACAGACAGACAGACAACTTTCACACTCACATTCAAACACGAGGGCCAATTTAGTGTTGCCAATCAACCTATCCCCAGCTGCGTGTCTTTGGAAGTGGGAGGAAGCCGGAGTACCTATTGGGAACTCACGCAGTCACGTGGGGAACATGCAAACCCAACAAAGAAAGATCCCGAGCGCAGGATCAAACCCAGGACTTTCGTATTGTGGGGCAGACACACAGACAATGAATACAGGAAGTGACGTACTTGAGCGGAGACTTGTTTTAATTTAACATTTGACATTTACAACCTAAAAAGATTTGTTAAGTAAAACAGTTGAATACCTTCAATTTTGTTTTCACTTTAAAAATGTGCCAAACGACATACAATTGATTGATTGATTGATTGATTGATTGATTGATTGATTGATTGATTGATTGATTGAAACTTTTATTGGTAAATTGCACAGTTCAGTACATATTCCGTACAATTGACCACTAAATGGCAACACCTGAATAAGTTTTTCAACTTGTTTAAGTCGGGGTCCACGTTAATCAATTCATTATACAAATATATACTATCAGCATATTACAGTAATCACACAGGTTAATCATCAGAGTATATACATTGAATTGTTTACATTATTTACAATCCGGGGGGAGGGATGTGTAGGGGGTGAGGGGAGGTTTAGTTGATATCAGCACTTCAGTCATCAACAATAGCCTCATCTGAGGAATGGACATTGAAACAGTGTAGGTCTTACTTAGTAGGATATGTACAGTACAGCAAGTACTGGACATAGAGAGATCAGTAAGCATAATAACAAGTATATACATTTGATTATTTACATTTGATTATTTACAATCCGGGGAGGTGGGAAGTGGAGGGGAGGTGGTGTTAGTTTAGGGTTGAAGTTGCCTGGAGGTGTTGTTTTAGTGCGGTTTTAAAGAGGATAGAGATGCGCTTTCTTGTACACCTGTTGGGAGTGCATTCCATATTGTTGTGGCATAGAAGGAGAATGAGTTAAGATCTTTTTTAGATCGGAATCTGGGTTTAACGTGGTTTGTGGAGCTCCCCCTGGTGTTGTGGTTATGGCGGTCATTTACGTTAAGGAAGTAGTTTGACATGTACTTTGGTATCAGTGAGGTGTAGCAGATTTTATAGACTAGGCTCCGTACAAGTTGTTTTACTCTGTCCTCCACCCTGAGCCCGCCCACTTTGGAGAAGTGGGTTGGAGTGAGGTGTGATCTGGGGTGGAGGTCTAGAAGTAACCTGACTAGCTTGTTCTGGGATGTTTGGAGTCTAGATTTGAGGGTTTTGGAAGTGCTGGGGTACCAGGAGGTGCATGCGTAATCCAAAAATGAGAAAATGAGAATGAGAGTTCCTGCTAGAATCTTCATGGTGCTTTTGTTGACCAGAGCGGAGATTCTGTAGAGAAATCTTGTTCGTTGGTTGACCTTTTTGATTACCTTGGTTGCCATTTTATCACAGGAAAGATTAACCTCTAGAATGGAACCTAGGTAGGTGACCTCATCTTTCCTGGAGATAACAATGTCACCCACTTTTATAGTGAAGTCACTGACTTTCTTAAGGTTGATGTGGGACCAAAATAGGATGGATTCCGTTTTACCCAAGTGTATGGATAGCTTGTTGTCAGCGAGCCAGGTGCAAATTCTACAGAGTTCGGCACTTAGGATTCTTCCCACCTGTGACTTGTCCTTGCCGGATACCAGCAGGGCCTAGTCATCCGCAAACAGGAACAAATCACAGTCACGTGCTAATGACATGTCGTTTACATATATTAGGAACAGTAAAGGCCCTATTATACTGCCTTGGGGGACTCCAAGCTTACTGGGACTGGTGGGGGGGGGGAGTGCCGTTCACCTCTACCACCTGTTTCCTCCCCTACAAGTCAGATTGCATCCAGCTCGATGAGGTTTCATCGAATCCAATTGCTCTGAGCTTATCCAACATGTTTTTTAAACTAATTTAAGATGATTAAATATATCAAATTACAGTACTTGATGTATTTAATATCAAATTACATTTCTTGATATACTTAATCACAGAATCCACAATTAATATAAAACAAATTAAAACAAGTCTGTCTACAACATCCGGTCAACCACGTCACTTCCTGTCTTCGTTCTCAGTACATCTGTACATTGACTACATACTTGCCAACCCTCCCGGATTTTCCGGGAGACTCCCGAAATTCAGCGCCTCTCCCGAAAACCTCCCGTAGTGGGTAGAGCGGCCGTGCCAGAAACCTGAGGGTTGCAGGTTTGCCCCCAACCACGCCTCCGCTCCTCCCGAAATCGGAGGTCTCAAGGTTGGCAAGTATGATTGACTATGTACACGCTAAGGCTCAGTATATAGGCCATTGTTACTAGTAAAACATAAGGAAGACATGAGTAATTCAAAAGAGTAGCTATTAAAATTGGAAAACAACCATGCACCCCACTATGGACTGAACTCTCACTATTATGTTAGACCCACTATGGACTGGACTTTCACAATATTATATCAGACCCACTCGATGTCCATTGCATACGGGCTCCCCTAGAGGGGGTGGGGGAGGGAGGGGGTTACCCACATTTGCCGTCCTCTCCAAGGTTTCTCATAGTCATTCTCATCGACGTCCCACTGGGTTGTGAGTTTTTTCCTTGCCCTGATGTGGGCGCTGAACTGCGGATGCCGTTGTGGCTTGTGCAGCCCTTTGAGACACTTGTGATTTAGGGCTATAGAAATAAACATTGATTGATGATTGATTGACTATTGGACGCCATAGCTGTTATACAGAGACCAAAGACAGGAAGTGACGTGATTGACCGGATATTGAGCACTAGACTTGTTTTAACCAAAACAAACTTAATTAAGTAAAACGGTTAATAACCTTACTTCAATTTTGTTTTCATTTTAAAAATGTGCCAAACGACACCCGATGTCTTTTAAACTAATTTAATATCATTAAATATATCAAAATGCAGTACTTGATATATTTACCATGAATTGATTAACGTGGAACCCGACTTAAACAAGTTGAAGAACTTATTCGGGTGTTACCATTTAGTGGTCAATTGTACGGAATATTTACTGAACTGTGCAATTTACTAATAAAAGTTTCAATTAATCAATCAATCAATCAACCAATCAATATCAAATTACGGTACTCGATTTATTAAATTATCGCAAATTAGTTTGAAAGAGATTGGGTGTCGTTTGGCACATTTTTAAAATGAAAAAAATTTTAAGTAAGGTTTTTAACTATTTTAACTAATAAAGTTTGTTTAATTAAAACAAGTCTGGTGCACAATATCTGGTCAATGACGTCACTTCCTGTCTTCGTTTGCTGTATAACAGCTATGGCGTCCAGTGGTGAGGTGCGTGGTTGTTTTATAATTTTAATAGCAGCTCATGTGACTTACTCATGTCTTACTTGTATTTTACTTGTAAACATGGACTATGTACTGAGCCTTAGCGTGTACATAGTCAATATTTATTGGAACGGTCTGGCGTTTTTGAGACGTTGTTATGCTAATACTTGCTAATGTGAGCTAACAGCAGATCACTAAAATCCTTCAGACGCGTCCCGATGTTTGTCTGCGGTTGACAGTGTCTGTTCAAAGATGGTCTGCCATTAAATACCTTTATGTTGAGCGATTACATTTGATAACTGTAACGGTGTGGTTTCCTTCCAGGAGGAGAGTGTACCTACGGAGCAGCAGTCAACTGAAACCAGCGCGTCAACGAAGAGAGAGGAGAGATTACGCAAATTTCGAGAGCTCCATTTTAAACGGGTAACAGTTTGACTTTTTTTTAACGACTGAAAGTGTTCAATAATTTTGTGAGCGATATGGAGGTGAAGGATTTTAGTGTCCCAACCCTTCACTCTAACAGGCTGGTGACGTAATGGCTCTATAGTAAACAAAGCACTTAGACTTACACAAGCTCGATGATTTGATAAAATTGCAAACAGCTAAAATGATGCACAAAGCAAATCATAACCTGCTACCAAAGAATGTGCAGCAATTCTTCTCAAGTAAAGAGGAGAAATATAACTTTAAAGGAAAATCTAATTTAAAACGTGTATGCACGTACAACACTTAAAACCTTTAGCATATCAGTATGTGAAATTAAATTATGGAATGGATTAAGTAAAGAAATTAAACATTGTACTGATATGATCCACTTAAAGAGAATGTTTAAATTAATAGTGCTTACAAAGTACAAAGAAGAAGAATTATGAGAAACACTTTCAACCTCATTGAAAATAAGATCATTTTAATCTCAGTATGTTGGTAATGACTGGATTAGTTAATTGCATGTTACAGAACTGTTGTATTACTTATTCACGGATGCCATTTTGATATTTTGCTGTAAAGAGGGTCAGTAGATGTAATTATGTATTTGTGGGCGCTCTGAAGTGGGAAAGAGGTAGGATTAAATAAGCTTTGCTTCTTCCTACTCCTTTTCGGGCATGATGAAATGTGAGGTAATATTGTATTGTCTGTATTGTATTGTGTTGAAAATATTCATTTTCGAAATAAACTAAGAAAAGAAAGAAACTTTAATGATCCACGAGGGAAATTGTCCCACACAGTAGCTAAGGGTGGAAAGGATAATGCAGCTATATAGTACTTGCACAAAGTTTTACTGTAGTGAAGTCTTTGTTGGATTTGATTAGAAAAGTTGTCCCAATTGCAATCGGAAAATCCACGGTGATTGTCTTCTCAGGGTGCTTTTAGTAAAATAATAGGTCTGTTTTTTAAACAAACAAAGAAATACAACAACTGCCTATCTTAAAATTTACTTTAGTAGCTGAGATAGGCACCAGCGACTCCAAAGGTATTAAGCAGTTGAAAATGGATGGATGGATGGATGGGTTTAACAGAATTTTTTTCATAGTTACTAAATATGCAGAATAAAAAATGCTCATCTGACCTTCATGTTTGTCACTCCACACATGGTAAATGGGTTGTACTTGTATTGCGCTTTTCTACCCAAAGCGCTTTGACAGTATTTCCACATTCGCCCATTCACACACACATTCACGCACTGACGGTGGGAGCTGCCATGCAAGGCGCTCACAGGATTCAGGAGCAAGGGTGAAGTGTCTTGCCCAAGGACACAACGGACGTGACTAGGATGGTAGAAGGTGGGGATTGAACCAGTAACTCTCAGATTGCTGGCACAGCCACTCTACCAACTTCGCCACGCTGTCCCCACATACCCACATACAGTACATGTACACTAAAGTAGTCAATGAGATGCACGTAGCAATTTGCCGTCATGTTGTTAGAATAGAATATAAATTCATTAATAGTTAATGTTAGCTAGCCAAATAATTATCATTAGCTAACAACACACAAAGATAATACACTGATTACATAATTTCGCCATAAGAGGGTGTGATATAACGCTTAAAGGGAAACAGCACTTTTTGGGGAATTTTGCCCATCTTCACAATCTTTATGAGAGACAATAACACATTTGAGGTTTTTTGCATTGTAATTTGTAATAATTGGCTTGTTGTAGGTGGCTAGCAATGCTGCCAATGGGAGCAACAATATTTGCTCTAAAGTACCAATGATTGTCACACACACACTACGTGTGGTGAAAATTTTCCTCTGCGTTTGACCCATCCCCTTCCCTTGTTCACCCCCTGGGATGTCTGCCGTGATTAGAACACTCATGCATTTGTTGTCGGAAGTAGGAAGTGCGTTGCGATGGCCACTGAAATAAATGCGCCCAGGAAATAAGTTCCGGTAATGATTAAAATGACCAAAATCGGTAAATATTGTACATATTATAAATTGTTATGAATGTGTGTGTGTGTGTGTGTGTGTGTGTGTGTGTGTGTGTGTGTGTGTATATGTATGTATGTGTGTGTATATATATATATGTGTGTGTATGTATATATATATATATATATATATATATATATATATATATATATATATATATATATATATAATTACAGTCAAGAAAATAAGTATTTGAACACCCTGCTATTTTGCAAGTTCTCCCACTTAGAAATCATGGAGAGTTCTGAAATTGTCACTGTAGGTTCCTGTCCACTGTATGAGAGATAACCTAAAAACAAAAATCCAGAAATCACAATCTATGATTTTTTAACAATTTATTTGTGTGATACATCTGAAAATAAGTATTTGAACACCTGTCTATCAGTTAGAATTCTGACCCTCAAAGACCTGTTAGTCCGCCTTTAAAAGTCCTCCTCCACTCCACTGTATCATCCTGAATCAGCTGCACCTGTGTGAGGTCGTTAGCTGCATAAAGACACCTGTCCACCCCATACAATCAGTAAGACCCAAACATTCAGCATGGCTAAGAGCAAAGAGTTGTCCAAAGACCAAATTGTACGAATCCACAAGGATGGAAAGGGCTCTGGAGAAATTGCCCAGCAGCTTGGTGAAAAAAGGTCCACTGTCGGAGCAATCATTAGAAAATGGAAGAAGCTAAACTTGATGGTCAATCTCATCCGGAGTGAAGCCCCATGCAAGATATCACCTCGTGGGGTCTCAATGATGCTAAGAAAGGTGAGGAATCAGCCCAGGACTACACGGCAGGACTTGGTCAAAGACCTGAAAAGAGCTGGGACCACTGTTTCCATGGTCACTGTTGGCAATACACTAAGACGTCATGGTTTGAAATCATGCATGGCACAGAAGGTTACCCTGCTTAAACCAGCACATGTTAAGGCCCATTTTAAGTTTGCCAATGACATTTGGATGATCCAGAGGAGTCATGGGAGAAAGTTTTGTGGACAGATGAGACCAAAATTGACCTTTTTGGTCATAATTCCACTATGCGTGTTTGGAGGAAGAATAATGATGTGTACCATCCCAAGAACACCATTCCTACTGTGAAGCATGGGGGTGGTAGCATCCTGCTTTGGGGATGTTTTTCTGCTCATGGGACAGGACGACTGTACTGTATTAAGGAGAGGATGACTGCAGCCATGTATTGTGAGATTTTGGCCTAAAACCTCCTTCCCTCTGTCAGATAATTGAAGATGAGTCGTGGCTGGATCTTCCAACATGACAATGACCCAAAGCATACAGCCAGGAAAACCAAGACGTGGCTTCGTAAGAACCATATCAAGGTTCCGGAGGAGTGGCGTAGCCAGTCTCCAGACCTAAATCCAATTGAAAATCTTTGGAGGGAGCTGAAAGTCTGTGTTACTCAGCGACAGCCCAGAAACCTGACTGATCTAGAGAAGATCTGTGTGGAGGAGTGGGCCAAAATCCCATCAGCTGCCACCGTCAGCCCACACACCTTGTAGGATACCAGAAAGCAACAATCAGCTATGGCTACTGTTTGCAACACACGCACATACACACAGCCAGCCAGCCTACCTTGAATGAGTTGATCAGAGTGTCCCGATCCTGAGCATCCCAGGCTCCCAGGACCCAGTCGACCAGGACGCGGCGGGAAGGGGCTCTCAGGTTCCCTGACTTGGTGTAGGTCTTGTCTTTATCACCAGCCATCCAGTTATCATAGTAGTCACGGAGCTGCGCTTTGAAAGGACCATTCCACACAACATCGGGGGCCTGGAGGTACTTTGTGCAACCTCCAGATATAACAGCCATTGTAAGGTTGTAGCCCTCTTTGAGCTCTGCCTTCGCTGATATGGCATCGGTACGAGTCCCATGCAAGTAGCCTCGGTCCGAAGTGAAATTTCCCCACTGCCCTTTGTAGCCAATCCTTTGTCAGGTCATCATTAGACCAGCCATTCTTGGAGGAAGCTATGATCATCCCGGGGATGCTCTGCATAGCCTTTACATCTCGGACAGCACCTTTAAACACAATTTAAGGCTTCAGCTTTGTCCCGTCTGCTTTGGCTGCAAGTGCGTGCCTTCTCGTGGCCGGTGGTTTTGAGGCAGATGGAGCTGGCACCCCTCTCATTGACCGTACTAAAACCAACCATGTCAAACCAGACGGCTGTTTCATCCATGGCAATGATATTGTTGGGCTGGATTTTCGTGGTCTCTATCTGTTTAGTAGAGAAAACGTTGACAATCTTCTCGACGGAAGGACGGGAGCGTCCTTCGGTGCAACAGTTGTTGTCCTCCTGTGTGTAAAGTTGTTCCGACGCAGGAATCGATTAGGCCAGCCACTCGTTGCACCAAACACCACCCAGGTGTCTCTCGTGTTACTCGCGGTGGCATACAACTCCTTGCCCTTAATGCGGATCATTTTGCGGGACACACGGTGGTTCAGTCCACAAACGTGATGTATCCATCGACACAAATTAGCGTCAAGCTCGTCGCTCACTTTCTTCCTACCTCCACCAGATAAGCGAGCCCGTTTTCAATCGATTGCCGACTGAGATAGTAGTTCTCCCTTTTTATGTTTCCATTCGCGTACACGTTTTGGGTCAACGTTAAACTGCCTGGCCGCTGCCAAACCAGAATTCTGCTCCGCATACTTCACAACCACTAGCTTGAACTTTAATTCAAACTTTCTCTTCTTCTTCCTCCTTAAAGTATTCCCGTCCATCAGTTGTGGTGTACCGCTATACATGGGCTATTATTAGGAAGAGGCGTTTAATTCACAAAATGGGCTTAGAACCTGGGCGGCTATTAGGACTAGGGCTTAGAACCTGGGCGGCTATTAGGACTTGGACGGTTATTTGCCCAAGGGCGTTTACTTGGTATATATATGTGTATATATATATATATGTGTATATATATATATATATATATATATATATATATATATATCGCGACATGGCCTAAAATATTGAGATATTAAAAAAAGGCCATTTAGCTTAGCCCTAGTATGTATGCTTGTATGTGGGTGTGTACATACACAGTTGCAAGAAAAAGTATGTGAACCTTTGGGATTACTTGGATTTCTGCATAAATTGTTCATAAAATGTGTTTTGATCTTCAGCGAAGCCACAACAAAAGATAAACACAGTCTGCTTAAACTAATACCGCGTAAACATTTATAGGTTTCATATTTTTATCGAACACAACATTCATGGTGCAGGGTGGAAAAAGTATGTGAAACCCTAGGCTAATGACTTCTCTAGGAGCTGATTCGAGCCAGGACTCAGACAACATGGAGTCTCATCAATGTGATGAGATCATATGTGTTGGTTAAAGCTGCCCTGCCCTGCCCCATTAAAAACAAACACCTAGGTGTGTGCTGTTCTCAAGGAGCATTGCCGGATGTGAACCATGCCTCGCACAAAAGAGGCCACAAAAGATCTACACACAAAAGATCTACAGTATGATCAGGAATTGTTCATTTGAATAAAGCTGGAAAGGTTTACAAACGTATCTCTAAAAGCCATGATGTCCATGTGTCCACGGTAAGACAGACTGTCCACAAATGGAGAAAGTTCAGCACTGTTGCTACTCTCCATAGGCGTGGTCAACCTGTAACGATGACTGCGAGAGCACAGCACAGACTGCTCAGTGAGATGAAGAAGAATCCTTTAGTGTCAGCTTAAGACTTACAGAAATCTTTGTGGCACATGCTGACATTATTGTTGACGAATCTACAATAACAAAAATGGAGTTCATGGGAGGACACCACTGAGGAAGCCACTGCTGTCCAAAAAAACATTACTGCACGTTTGAAGTTTGCTAAATAGCACCTGGCTGTTCCACAGCACTACTGGCAAAATATTCTGTGGACAGATAAAACCAAAATTGAGTTGTTTGGAAGGAACCCACAATGCTATGTGCGGAGGAAAAAAGGCACAGCACACCAACATCAACACTTCATCCCAACTGTGAAATATGGTGGAGGTGGCATCATGGTTTGGGGGTGCGTTGCTACCTCGGCTTTTATCGATGGAAAAATTAATTTCCAAGTTTATCAAGACATTCTGGAAGAAAACTTAAGATCATCTGTCCGCCAACTGAAGCTCAACAGAGGATGCGTGTTGCAACAGGACAGCGATCCCAGACACATACTGTAAGTAAATTAACAACAGAATGGTTTCAACAGAAGAAAATACACCTGGAGTGGCCCAGTCATAGTCCTGACGTCAACCTGATTGAGATGCAGGAGCATGACCTCCAGAGAGCGATTCACACCAGACATCCCAAGAATATTGCTGCACTGAAACAGCTTTGTGAAGAACAATGGTCCAAAATTCCTCCTGACCTTTGTGCAGGTCTGATCCGCAACCACAGGAAACGTTTGGTTAAGGTTATTTCTGCCAAAGGAGGATAAACCAGTTATTAAATCGAAGGGTTCACATACTTTTTCCACCCCGCACTCCGAATGTTTACATGTTGTGTTCAATAAGCAGATGAAAACATGTATTTTTTTGTGCGGTATTAGTTTAAGCAGTGTTTGTCTATTGTTGTGACTTTGATGAAGAGCAGCAGACATTTTATCACCAATTTATAGAGAAATCCAAGTAATCCCAAAGTGTTCACATGCTTTTTCTTGCAACCATATACTTATAGCGTATAGATAAAGCACCGATGGAGGTTTTTGAAGGCAGCGTACGGGACTCCCAATAACTACGATGTTAGCCGCATCTTGCAAGCATTTCTATATCTTTAGAATGTTCTTTAAAAAAAGACCTGGGTTCTTGTCTCTCATGTTTGTGAATGATAGGCAAAGCAAAAAAAGTGCAGTTCCTCTTTAAAACACTTTGGATTAGTTAGTGCCTTCTAGGCATCTGCGTAAAGCTTGCAACATTACATTTACTTAACAAGTGTATTAATTACCAAACATTTAATTTTCTCATGTAGAACTGCACAGTAAGTGTAAAAACATGAATCACTATTATCTTGCTTAGAATTGAGATCAAAGTTCTCAGAGATCATGTTCACATGCTTTCATTTTTAAAGTTATCACACAGTTATTTTTCATTTCAATTAATATTATGCCATTTATTGTCTTGTTCCGCTTTAAAGACATTTTTTATTTTCTTGAGGGAAATCTCCTGAAGGAATCAATAAAATACTAAATCTATTTCCAATGGACTTTCTTCCATTCTTCATGGTAGGTCCTAGAAGAAATGACTACCAAAAAAAAAATCCATCAATTAAAATTAATTATATGTTAGCTCATGCCAGAATACACTAATTTGTATAATAAAAACATGACAGAGAAAAGTCAATATGATCGGTTGATGGATGATAGCAGGTACACCTTACTGGGGCACGTTAGTAGAGTGAGGACAAAATACAACAAAGACAAACCTTGTGTAAAATGACAGGATTTGTTTATGATACAGCTCGTTAAGTACTAATCTTTTAAAAAGTCTAAAATATTTACAAATGTTTATCACCATTGTTATTGAACTGGCGTACTATATAGTGTCTTGACAGTTACGATGTGTTTTCCTCGACAGAATGAAGCACGCAAGCTCAATCACCAAGAAGTTGTCGAGGAGGATAAGCGACTGAAACTACCCTCAAACTGGGAGGCGAAAAGAGCCAGATTAGAGTGGGAAGTTGCTGACAATGAGAAGAAGAAGGCATGTACACTTTAATGCATAGTAAACATTTCTATGAAAAGTCACATTATTATTTGGTACCTGGAAGCATAGCTGTCATAAAATTCAAATTATTATGACACATTTAATAAATCTTTCTCCACTCATTATTCAGGGTTTCCACACCTAAAAAATCTGTCAGGTTTTTTTTACTTGAAAACAAATTATGATAATATAACATATCGTGCCCCCCTGAATAAGTCAAATCTGTCGCCATGTTTTACTTTTATTGCCAATCTTATGCTAAAAACCGATTTAATTCCAACAAGTATTCCCTCCCGTACAATCAGTTTTGTCTCTGTGCTTCCCCTGAAACACAACACTTTTTCCTTCTCTACCAATCAAGCACAGATGGTGTATTCATGATCATGGGAAATGAACATCAAATCAAAGCCACACGAACATAAAACATTACCACTAGCATGTCGTTATAGTATGAATCGCTACATATAGCCTATTATTTGCGCACTATTTATTAGTAATGCACCAAAAATTTGACCGCCAACAAAAAACTTTGATCACCAAAAACAGCTCTGTCGGAACCGGATGTTGTGACGTAAACAAGACACGCGTGATTGTCTGGCGCGTTGTCAACATGTCTGCAATGTAGACGTAACTTTAATACACAGCAATCTACAAAACGTTGCAAATATTAAGAGGACAGTGGTGGCTTTTAAGGTGACAAAGTCCAATTGGAGCACCAGCGCAAAGCTATTGTGATGTCACGCTCGCTGCAGATCGCTTTTTGTCGGGGATATCCAGCAACAGAAGGATGGTCTCTAAACGCAAAGTACATTTTATAACAACACCAGAAAATGTTGCTTGATTTGTTGGTAGTCATTTTAATCAAGTAAAAGTCTCTATATACTTGAAAAATTCTCAACAAAGTACATTGTACAATAAGCAGCAACAATTGAAAATTGAGCAAAACGAAATAATATAAAAATGAATGATAATACTAATTAATATTAACACAGATTTGCTTTTAAATGTATTTATACATTTTTGGAGCCTTTTTAGAGAAAATTATACGATGACGTCATTGGGACCACACCTCCACCGCCACAGGTATCTTGGTAATCCAAGGGAAACGCTGTTATTATCAATAGATTGTTTTTATTACATTTTTGGTGTTGTTCTCGGCAGTTACGAAATGACCGTATTTTCCGGCTAGAGCGCGTCCGTATACAAACCGCACCTACTAAATTTTAGAAGAAAAAAAATGTTCCATATATTAGTTGCACTGGACTGTAAACCGCAGATGTATACATTGTGAAATGAGTAATTTAAATTGACATATTTTGTAAATGTTTATTTACATATGTTAATTGTTTCCAAATGATGTCTGTAACACTGCAGTAAATTGGCTGATCAAACAAAACATACGTCATCGTCATGGACACACAAGCTAAGGAAATTGCTCTGCAATCACCTAACCCATTGTGATGTCTTGGAGAATTTACTGAGGAATTTGTAAAACTTGAACAATATAAAAGAATGCCGGACACTCGTAAACGTGTTTGAATGTTAGCTAATGCTACTGAAACTAGCCTTCATTAAATTATGATAGCACCGACAAATATGCTGCAGAAATCACACATCTATCCATTTTCTACCGCTAGTCCCTTTCGGGATGGCGGGGGGTGCTGGAGTCTATCTAAGCTGCATTCGGGCGGTAGGCAGGGTACACCATGGACATTGAGAAAGTTTATTAAGAAATGTTTGAGGTATATTGTAAAATTTACAAACGTTGCTTGGAGTGATGAATGAAGAATCCATAATAGTAGAAACACTACGGTTGATTAGAACAAGTAACGGCACTCTAGACAGCAGGAATTTACATTCACCCAGCAGCACCTGCTGTGAGCGAACTCGTCCAAAAGATGCCGCCGTAGCACAAAAAATAACAAACTATTTAAGTGTCTTTGCATGTGTTTAATGAAAACTATTTGCTTTATGGCCATCAACAAAGAAAAAAACATTAACTGGCCGGACTGTTTCATAAGCCGCAGGGTTCAACTCTTAGAAAAAAAGTAGCATTATTCACTGTATTTTTTAATCACAACAGTGATGTTGCTCGGTACATATCCTGCGTTCCTGACTCATTAAAATCTGAAAGGATGCACTAAACTCAATAATAATGCGTCCCGGGACCCAACTCATTTTCCACATAAAAACGATAAATTGTAAACATTAAACAACTTGTGTTTAGGCAAAAGAAACCTTCTTGTTGGCGCACCATATTATAAGGCGCATTAAAAGGGTCATATGATTTTTTTCCTAAATTTGAAACACTTCCTTGTGTTCTACATAACATGTTATGGTGTTTGTCTTCTGACCGTCGCCGTTTTGTGGGCAAACTTATTTATGTGGCTCCACTTCGACAGCGTCTTCTCCCCTTCATCTTTGTACCGGTTTAGCGTGCAAGGATGGGAGTAGAAGAAGTGTCAAAAGTTGGAGCTAACTCTTCTAATGACATTCAGACTTTACTCAAATCAATAACGGAGCAGCATCTCCTCATCCGTGGCTCACTAGTGCAACAACAATGCCGAAAATGTGTACCATATAAAAACATCTGACCGAAACTCTCTAATAACTAAAGCTGTAATGCTCCAACAATCCATCAAGCGGTGTGGCTTCTTAACTTACCAAAGTCGTACTAAAACATTTTGACGGATTTTTGAGCGCCGTGTGTAATGTTCTATATTCTCAATGGAAGATTTAAAGTTTTGGTGTTGTTTACTGGTGTCATCTTGCAGTCTACACGTCTCTTGTGTGACTGCCATCTACTGGTCACACTTATTACACCATGTACCAAATAAATTCGTGCTGAATATGTTTCAACATTTTAGGGGCGTGCTGTAATTAAATAAATAAAACATAAGACGTGGAGGTGATAAAACGTACATAGACTGGCAGCCGCCATTTTTTTATGCCCAAACTATGTTTGCACATACATCGTACTTCCAACAAGATCTGTTTTTTCCATGAGTAAGCAGGAAAAGGAGAAGCAAAAATGCCACCAAAGAATAAGATAATTGCAGACTATTGCAGCTAGAGGTGGGAATCTTTGGGCACTTTACGATTCAATTACGATTCAGGAGCTATGGTTCGATTAAAAATCAATTATTGATGCATCTTTAGTTTATGTATATTGATGCAGTGTTACATTTATTTTTGTTTCACTAACCAAGCGTTTGTCACTTGTAACTTAAAAAAAAAAATTGGGAAGAAAAAACATCCATCCATCCATTTCCTACCGCTTATTCTCTTTTGGGGTCGCGGGGGGCGCTGGCGCCTATCTCAGCTACAATCGGGCGGAAGGCGCTGTACACCCTGGACAAGTCGCCACCTAATTGCATGGCCAACACAGACAGACAGACAACATTCACACGCACATTCACACACTAGGGCCAATTTAGTGTTGCCAATCAACCTATCCCCAGGTGCATGTTTTTGGAGGTGAGAGGAAGCCGGAGTACCCGGAGGGAACCCACGCATTGACGGGGAGAACATGCAAACTCAGTTAAATTAATTCCCACATTTATTAAATTACTTCAAATGTGTGTAGAACTGGACTATAAGTGCCAGTTGTAAAGCTGTTGGTCGGATATCTCGATAAGGTCAGCCAAATTTTAGAACTGTTTGAATGACTTAATGTACAATAAATAAATTGATTATCGATGTTTACTAATCGATTCAATAATCTTCCATGTCCGAATTGCAATGCATCTAAAAATCGATTATTTCCCCCACTTCTAATTGCATCTGTATTTTCTGCTCCCACCACCTCTACATTCCTCTCTGACTCTGGTCAGCCCAGAGAGAGTACATCAACATTTCCTGTACCTACCTCTGCCTCTTTTTTTTTTTTATTAAAAAAAATAAAATAAAATAAATTCTGCACTTTTTTTTTTATTTATTAAAAAATATAAAATAAAATAAATTCTGCACTTTTATTGAATTTTCATGTTGGTACTACAGACCATAGAGACACCATTTGTTTTGAAAGAAACTTTTCAGATTTAGAATTGTATTTGTTTAATTTCAGATACATTTTGAACATATACGGATGTATCCGTTTATAATAAAATTATAAACCCACATCTAATGAGTTTAACACCTAATACAATTTAGGAAATTAATACATTTCTGGGGATTCAGGTCCTGCAACATCACTGACAATAATATTTTGCGATAATTGGTATTAATGATGACCGTAGTAAAACTCCCGACGGTTAGTGTTACTGTTTTGAATTAAATTTATCAAAAACTGTGATTGATAACTGCACTTTGATAAACTCACTGCTAACATTAAAACAAGAGACATTAACTTATTTTTCAATTAAGGAACAACATACTCCAATCTAAGTTGCATAAACACATTGCTGTCTGAGTAACTAAACTATTCAATTGTGTACATTAAACCTACAAGCTCTTCTCTCCTAGTACAGTGTGATCGTCCTATATTCAGATGAAGGAATACGAGGCGGAAATGTTTTTATGTTGCGCTTAAGGACCGTTGAACAGAGTAGGAGGCCACAACAACCTCCAGAAATGATAATACATTTTATTTGTTATACACTTTTCATTCAAATAAATCTTAAAGTGCTACAATACTGACCGATATTTTCGATAGTAAAAGCTTAGCCGTTAAAACAGAATCATAAAAAACAAAAAACATGCAAAATAGTGGGTTTTCGGTATGTCTACTTCTTTAGTTGTTGAAAAAAAACCTTGTTCCAAAGATTTCGGTTAATGTACAAGTATTTTTTGAGCAGATTCAACAATACTGCAATAATAATAACAAAAAATGTTGGTCATAATAACCATTATATTAAAGTGTAATATTACTACACCCCCATCACACAATAAGGTTTTAAAGTTCTATATAAATTATTGCTCAAATATTTGAACAGGGAATTTATGATTTTGTACAATAGGGTTGAGACACCTTGGCACCCACCTGAGGCATTATACATTATGCAATTGTAACTGGTTTGCCAGATTATTTTGGTCAGTCTGCTCTGACCAGATTGTCAATAAACAGCACTAAAAAATGTATAATATCGTTGTAGCAAAATTAAGTGGGTGAAACGGAGACAGAAAAATGCACTACATCAGAGATTACTACAAAGGCATTCTTTCAAACCATTACATTTTCCTCTTTGCATACAATTGTTTCACAATTTGTCAGTATAGTGACTTTGTATTTCAGGAATGTGCTGAAAGAGGTGAAGACTACAACAGAGTGAAACTAATGGACATCACGGCTGAAGATGCAGAGCGGTGGGCGAGAAAGAAAAAGAAGAAAAACCCGGACACCGGATTTGCAGGTTGGTATGCACCGAAGACTGCTCAGATTCAGCTCTTTTATTGTTTATTGGGCGTTTTATTGGAGTGGTTGGTTTTTGGGTTCCCTTGTTTATTTGACAAATCATTTTGCATTTAGCAAAAAAAAATTCTTCAGCAAAACACACATTTCAAATGGAAATTTAAAAAAATTCTCCCACATCAGTTTTAATTGTTTTTATTATAATTATTATGTTTTTATTATACAGTTGAACAATATAACAGCAACATTGAATGTGATAACAAATTTTCAATTTTTAATTTTAATATCAGAAGCTTTTACGCAAATTATAATATGAAGCACTTTTGGATTCAACAAACCCTTTAAAGTGATCGCTGCCACAGAAACATGGATCGATGATAAAAAAGGAATATCCTTTGACCTGGAAAAATATGACCTAATATACGTCAATAGAATCAACAGAAACGGAGGAGTAGCTGTGTTCGTGATGAACAACCTCAACTACATAGTTTTAAAAACATGTAAATTGCTTCGAATACATAACCATTGAAATATTTCTGTTTATATCCCTAAGTCACAAAGCCAAGCAGAACAGGACACTGAGCCACACTTATTGATAATATCTTTAGCAATGATTTTGATAATAACGCTACAAGTGGTCTACTTGTTACCGACATTAGTGATCACCTGCCAGTTTTCACAACTGCTAAAACGTAACACAGAACACTTCAATTCATGAATACATGACCTTGTCTGTTAATTATAAAGGCTGCTGAAGATGGCAAACGAAATAAGATGGTCACGCCTTGCTTTCTCCGTATACATTCATGCCTCATGGGATTAAGAACAACATGTTTTACCTTTGTCAGGAAGTCATATGAAACTTTTGCGATGCGTTTTTTTAATATTGTTGTGTATCTACTAAAAGGGCAGCACGGTGGTACAGGGGTTAGTGCCTTTGCCCTCACAATACGGAGGTCCTGAGCAGTCCTGGGTTCAATCCCGGGCTCGGGATCTTTCTGTGTGGAGTTTGCATGTTCTCCCCGTAACTGCGTGGGTTCTCTCCGGGTACTGCGGCTTCTTCCCACCGGCAAATAAAATCACCTGGGGTTAGGTTGATTGGCAACACAAATAGTCCCTAGTGTGTGAATGTGAGTGTGAATGTTGTCTATCTGTGTTGGCCCTGCGATGAGGTAGAGACTTGTCCAGGGTGTACCCTGCTTTCCGCCGAATGCAGCTGAGATAGGCTCCAGCACCCCCTGCGATCCCAAAAAAGGACATGTGGTAGAAAGTGGATGGATGGATGGTGTATCTACTAAAAGGCATTGGTCTTGAACTTGAAAGCGAGACGGCATGTTGTGGTGGATTCACGTCAATGTTGCCTCTCACACACACATCACATCTTTTTGCAGGTTATGCCGAGGCCCAATTGAGACAGTATCAGAGGCTCACCAAGCAGATCAAACCTGACATGCAAAACTATGAGAAACAGCGAGAGGAATGGTGAGGAAATGTCCTGTGTTTACATTTACATTACAAGGTATTACCGATTATTAGGAAAAAAATAAGATCGCAAAGCCAATTGTCCAGTGTAGGAGTATTTCAGCTTCAAACAAGTGAGCAGGATGAGTTCATCAACACGAATGAACAAGCGAGCATGCCAGTTTGTTGGAAAATGATGGCAACAAGAACTACCAAAAGATGTTCAATATTTAAATGCATTTTTTGCTTACAGAAAGTAAGAGTCCATTTGTTATTGTTTACTTGTTTTGGATAATTAAAAGTTCCTGAATTGCTAATCAAATGCTTTTTAAAAAATAATAATGTATTGCATTTGAAAGAGTTACTATTATTAATATTATTGTATTTTATGATTGCTTTAGTGCTTGATTTGGTGTCAAAAACAATTCTGACGGTATGTCATTCTGCAAGATGTTATCGGCCCGAAATGATCAATCACAAGGTTTCATCATCCGGCAGTCCCTCCATCACATGTGTACAAGTCTTATACATAAACTGCTGTACCCAAATTAGCCCTGAGGATAGTTTCATCCAAAACTGTGCACTGTAATTTAAAGATTTTAAGCTCTAAATCTACGGTATGCACATGAAGGTCAAACAAGCGCCTGCAGGGTTTTTTTGCCTTTTATAATTCCCGCATGCAGAAGCATGAAGAATGCACCGACACATTTTGCCCCTAGCCACGCCGTCGTCTTTCATCAAAACGGCCGAGTTCACAATAGTATCATAGAGAAGCCCATTTATGCGTGGTAAAAAGCTGATTAGCTATGGTTGGTGCATTTATCATTTGTTTTGCCCATACTCCACAGCGGTGAGGACTTCCACCCCACATCCAACAGTCTGATCCATGGCACCCATGTCCCGGGTGAGGATTGCATCGACCGCATGGTGGATGACGTGGAGAAACAGTAAGTCTCAGTCAAAAGTTGATGGCAGTGAAG
The DNA here is from genome assembly GCF_033978795.1 of Nerophis ophidion. Classification (NCBI taxonomy): domain Eukaryota; kingdom Metazoa; phylum Chordata; class Actinopteri; order Syngnathiformes; family Syngnathidae; genus Nerophis; species Nerophis ophidion. The sequence continues at coordinate 54,181,111 of NC_084613.1, forward strand.
TCACGCTATTTTTCCCTCCAGTCATTTTTTCAAGACACCTCTGTGCTGAATGATTACTGCTTTCCCTCCTTCAATCCACTAAAATGATGGGAATGTTTTGCTCCTCACTGGAATGCTTAATAGAATTAAGTCAAGTCTGTGACTAACGGCAGCATGTTGGCTCAGTCTGTCTGAATTTGGCTGCTCTGTTCAATTCTAACACCAACATTATCTAAGTGGTTTGTTGAATTTCTCCCACACACCACAAACCAACTCACCGGCCACGACTAGTGTTGTTTCGAAACAAATAATTTGGTACCGGTACCAAGATGTATTTAGATACGTTTCAAAATAAAGGGGACCACATAAATGTCATATTGACTTCGGTTTAACAGAACATCTTAGGATATATCAAACATGTTTCCTATTCCACTCAAAGAACAAATTTAGAACATTAAAATATAAATTGAAAGGCTTCAAACACATTAGGCTGTCTTACTGCAACCAGAGAGCAATTTGTAATTATATATATTACATAAAGCCTGCTAAATCTAGCATTGGGTTAAAGTGGAATAGAAAGCTTAATTGACATTGTATTAGGTTTTCATGATTTATGATTGCCACTTTTGATCTGTGCTTTAAGACAAACAATAATTACGGAACACTACAAACAACGCTATGGTTAAAACTGCACGGATAAGATATGTAGCAGGTAAAACACAAGCTTACGCTTCATGGGAGGTTTTAACTGCGCTAATAATTGGCAACAAGCCAACCAGCTGCGTACATGTCTAAGTCTAAATATGTCTACTTATCGGTATGTGCACAGCAGAGGAGGTTGTTAACTACATTACCTGTCACTCTTTAAACTCCTTGTATATATCTGAATGCTTGTTATTTAATCGTTTAGCTAAGTTTGAAGCAAAGGTGATAATTCTGTATTGCCACCATTTGGTGAGGCATGTTTTAAAGCAGTGCAGCGCTTCTGTGTTTAAAGGGGAACATTATCACCAGACCTATGTAAGCGTCAGTATATACCTTGATGTTGCAGGAAAAAGACAATATATATTTTTTAACCGATTTCTGAACTCTAAATGGGTGAATTTTGGTGATATTTTTTCAGGATATTCCATGATGGGTAAAATTTTGAAAAAAACTTTGAAAAATAAAATAAGCCACTGGGAACTGATTTTTATTGGTTTTAACCCTTCTGAAATTGTGATAATGTTCCCCTTTAAAACATCACCTTTATCAATTGTTTTGAACCCCAAATATCTCAATATTACGCTTCACGAACCCTCTTTATTAACCAGTAGAATTGCCATTTTTGGGTCATTCGTCCCCTCGACACTGTTTCTGTTTTATATGTGCTGTGCATGCTTTTTGAAACACTCACCATCATGCGCCCTGGCTCTGTACGTCACCGCCGCACGGCAGCATGCGCATGAAAATAAAGTACCGGTATTCTTTGAAGGCGAGAGATGAAAGATGAGATCTGTTGGTAAAAAAAAATACATATAATGGTTGTTTGTTTTTTGTTTCTTATTGTAAAAGCAAAACCACTTCGGCGATTAAAACGTTTTGTGTTTGGAACGCAAGTACAGCCCCAAAATTCTATTTTTACATAATTTTACCAACTTCTTGACGTTTAATAGAGTAGGATGAAAAAGGCACACTTTTTTTATATTGTTACCCACATGCCCAAATACCAGTGTAAAAACAGTGCCCTTTATTGCACGAGACGTTACGTCCAGTGGAAGAATCACACAGCAAGCACTTGCACGGAAAACAAGCTGTTAAACATTCAGAGCAGACTCACTCAGACTCCCTTTTAGGTAATCTTATCATTTCCATACAATCAAAGCAAAAAGAAGACACCCAAAAGTACAAAAACGCTCCACTTTTCCAAATGCGCTAGCTCGATGCTAAGTCACAATGGATTTGCCATAGAAATGCTAGGTATTAGCATTGGCGATTTTATATGAGGATTTTAACATCTCCATCCATCAATCCATTTCCCACCGCTTGTCTCTTTTGGGGCTGCGGGGGGTGCTGGAGCCTACTCAGCTGCATCCGGGCAGAAGGCGAGGTACACCCTGGACAAGTCGCCACCTCATCCAAATTTTGTAAAAGACAAAAAAGAAAGATAGACGTTACACTCAAACAGCTGGTGTGTAATAAGTACAAAACAGTACAAGCACTTATTAGGACTCAACAAATGAAAAGACTGGCACTATAAACGTAATGGCAAAGACTACTTCCCGACTAAGGCAACACACCATAGTTTTGAGTCGTGCATAAAGCAAGTATGGCCAACTAAACACCAGGCGCCATGACTGCTACCAAGGACGTGTGCGGCTGTGTCCGAAGGCATGCAATTGCTGTCGTTTTGACGCTAGTTTTTCTGATGAAATAAACCAAAATATTTGGTCGATACATAGTTCTAATCAAACTCTAGCTCATAAACTCACAACAAAACATGCTTTCATTCCATGAAAGTATAATTTTGCAGTCGTATTTGACGCAGTCTGCTGTTACATTCCTGCAGTGTTCAGTGACCAACAGGCACTGCAACATGCACGCAACGTTGCCAAAAAAATGTAGAAAAATACACAGAAGGACCAAAAAAATGACTTATTATCCTCATTTTGTCAAAATCTTCCTTTGCTTTGGACCAACAATCATGGAAAAATTGTGACATTTGTGTGAAGTATGTCAACTGTGGTGGCTACCTCCAATGTGTTTGTAGTCACTGAATGTATCACTCATCATGTGTTATATGGTGATTATATGGCCATATGGCCTAAAAATGAAATGTCAGATTCTTTTCACAAAAAATTTGATCTAGGATTTTAGTTTTTTTTTCCCATATTTTTAAAGAAACCTAAATTACTTCTGTTATTTGTATTAGTTTCTGTATGTTGTCCTGAATAAAACGCAGACTTTGTGTCTTGTTTACTTGGCACAAGACGCGGTAATCGGTAGCTCTCCAGTGTTTATGGCCAGCCTTCACTTACCAAAGTTGCCTTTTTTTCTGGGTTGTTGGGAAAGCGACGTAAAAGCTTTTTATGCGTCGAAAAACTAATGAGGAAGCGCTGCAAACACATACAGTGGGGCAAAAATGTATTTAGTCAGCCACCGATTGTGCAAGTTCTCCCACTTAAAATGAGGACAGAGGTCTGTAATTTTCATCATAGGTACACTTTAACTGTGAGAGAAAGAATGTGGAAAAAAATCCAGAATTTTTTAAGAATTTATTTGTAAATTATGGTGGAAAATAAGTATTTGGTCAACCATTCAAACCATTCTTCTTCCTCCAAAAACGACGATTTGAGTTTATACCAAAATGGATACATGGATGATACAGCAGAGGATTGGGAGAATGTCATGTGGTCAGATGAAACCAAAATAGAACTTTTTGGTATAAACTCAACCCATCGTTTTTGGAGGAAGAAGAATACTGAGTTGCATCCCAAGAACACCACAACTACTGTGAAGCATGGGGTCATCATCATGCTTTGGGGCTGTTTTTCTGCTAAGGGGACAGGACCATTGATCTGTGTTAAGGAAAGAACGAATGGGGCCATGTATCGTGAGATTTTGAGCCAAAACCTCCTTCCATTAGTGAGAGCTTTGAATGGTTGACCAAATACTTAATTTCCACCATAATTTACAAATAAATTCTTTAAAATTCCTACAATGTGAATTCTTGGATTTTTTTCACATTCTGTCTCTCACAGTTGAAGTGTACCTATGATGAAAATTACAGACCTCTGTCATCATTTCAAGTGGGAGAATTTGCACAATCGGTGGCTGACTAAATAGTTTTTTGCCTCACTGTAATACAGTACTGTACATGAGACACAAGTGTAAGGTAACAAATGGACAGCACAGTGTTGAAATGTTTGTTAAAAAAACAGAAAGACATCCATCCATCCATCCATTTTCTACCGCTTATTCCCTTTCGGGGTCGCGGGGGGCGCTGGCGCCTATCTCAGCTACAATCGGGCGGAAGGCGGGGTACACCCTGGACAAGTCGCCACCTCATCGCAGGGCCAACACAGATAGACAAACAACATTCACACTCACATTCACACACTAGGGCCGATTTAGTGTTGCCAATCAACCTATCCCCAGGTGCATGTCTTTGGAAGTGGGAGGAAGCCGGAGTACCCGGAGGGAACCCACGCATTCACGGGGAGAACATGCAACAGAAAGACAGTTAACACAATTGAACACACACAAAAGTACCAAAAATCGGTATCGTTGAGTACCGGTATCGGTACTATTTTGATTTAATATGAAGTGTATCCATCCTTATAACTTTGAAGCAACATTGAGGCGTTGTACAACCCATGCATTTGTAGTTGCTTGTTTTGTTTTTTTAATACCAACATTCCCAAATACCCAGTACTTCTACTATTTAAGGAATAATAAATTGATCAGAATGGAGTCTCAAAAAAAACTAAATATTTCCTAAATAAAACTGATTTCAACATTTAAATGACACAATGTAATACTAACACTATTTACATCAGGCTAAAAGATTTGAACAAGGCCGGCCTGTAGGAATTATGTGCAGTATAATTGAGGAAGGTGGATGGAGTGCATAAGTTCGGGCCTATCTGGCTCAAGGTAATACCTCCTGCAAGCAGCCGATTGAAGGCAATTGAGTTTCATCTTAATGAGGTGTTGATTATGCTGATTTATTAATATCGTTGGTTGACCGAATAACGCAGTACCAGCGTCAGAACTTAAAGGACCCATGAAACAAATCGTTTCTTATTTTCTTACATCTGTATTGTCATGTGTGCAGAATTGAGAAGCGTGCCAAATACAGCCGACGCAGGGCCTACAATGACGACGCTGACATCGACTACATTAACGAGAGGAACGCCAAGTTCAACAAGAAGGCCGAACGTTTCTATGGCAAATACACGGCAGAGATCAAGCAGAACTTGGAGAGAGGCACTGCTGTTTGACTTCCATTTCTTCTTTTTACATACATTGTTTTGAACTGTGATTAATGTGTTATGTAACACTTCAAGAATACACTTTGGACTATCCTCACTCTTATTTTTCATTAAACCACTTTCATTGAAAGAAGAACACTCGTGTTTTGTGTGTCTCATGACAGCCAGCATTTTCAATTTTGAGCGTGAGAATTAAAGTGGCTTCCAACCTTGAGGCTTCTATGGTGGAAAATGTTTGCTGACGAATGTTTGATGTAGGTGCAACGATAAGGAGCAACAGAGTGTAATTCAATTCATTATCTTCCCTATCTTTGTCTGACCAACTTGCCTCAAGCAGTAAAGGAGCCTTGTGACTGAAGATAAAATGAATGGCACCACATTCACATGTTGACTTGTCCCACTCTCACAACACTAGATTAGCTTGAACTGTTAACCCCCTGATTGTTACCTAAAATAAAAAATTATACTATTTTAACTGAGTTAAATCAGTGGTTCTCAACCTTTTTTCAGTGATGTACCCCCTGTGAACATTTTTTAATTCAAGTACCCCCTAATCAGAGCAAAGCATTTTATGGTTGAAAAAAAGAGATGAAGTAAAATACAGCACTATGTCATCAGTTTCTGATTTATTAAATTGTATAACAGTGCAAAATATTGCTCATTTGTAGTGGTCTTTCTTGAACTATTTGGGAAAAAAAGATATAAAAATAACTAAACACTTGTTGAAAAATAAACAAGTGATTCAATTATAAATAAAGATTTCTACACATAGAAGTAATCACCAACTTAAAGTGCCCTCTTTGGGGATTGTAATACAGATCCATCTGGATTCATGAACTTAATTTTAAACATTTCTTCACAAAAAAAGAAATTTTTAATATCAATATTTATGGAACATGTCCACAAAAAATCAAGCTGTCAACACTGAATATTGCATTGTTGCATTTCTTTTCACACTTTATGAACTTACATTCATATTTTGTTAAAGTAGTATTCAATAAATATAATTACAAAGGATTTTTGAATTGTTGCTATTTTTAGAAAATGTTTTGAAAATCTCACGTACCCCTTGGCATACCTTCAAGTACCCCCAGGGGTACGTGTACCCCCATTGGAGAACCACTGAGTTAAATGAATTGACTCCAAATTTCCCCCCACATGAAACTCAGCAAAGAGCACCCACTGTGGAGGAAAAATTGAGAGCTGCCCCAAGTATTCAGTGGAGTATAAAGGTCAGCATGCAGAAAAACTGCCAAAAATAAAAAAAACATCGTTTTGTAGCCACTCTGATACAACAGCGACGTTTTGTGGCTGAGATGAAAACTGCACTAAGTAATTTGTTGGGTTTTGTGGACACTTGGCATTTATACGATTTTTCTATAGTTCCTATGCATTTTAATATTCCTAAAGTACTGTTTAATACAATATTTAACTGAATGAATCACAATATTGAAGTACACAGCACTGTGGAACAGGGATTAAATGCGTGTCTCATATTGAAAGGGTCATGGGTTTGATATTCGGGCTCTTTCTGTGTGGAGTTTGCATGTTCTCTGACTGCGTGGGTTCCCTCCTGTATCCCGGCTTTCACCCACCTCCAAAATGTGTCTCTAGTGTGTGACTGTCATCTGTCTTGGTCCTATGATGAGGCGAAGATTTGTCCAGGGTGTACTCAGTCTTCCACTCTAGAGCAGCTGGGATAGGCTCCAGGACCCCCACAGGGGAAATGTGGTAGAAACGAATGGATGGTTCTTCTGACTTCATGAGGACTGTGTGCCTTGTCATGTAAATGTACAACTAAATTGCATGACGTGTACTAATGCTCTGACCCACACCTTAATGGCAAGTTTGAACCAAAAGGTTCTGCAACTGGTCCTTGAGAACTCCCACACAAGATACCTGTAAAACATTAGGTGCCTGCAGAGTGCTTTTTGTGGCCCTATTTAAGTCTCTAAATATCACTATAGTTTGACGTTACCTATAACTGAACACAGCTGGTCAAGGTCAACATAAACCTGGTCAGTCTATCTGATCAGTTGTCACCTCTGGTGGTTGTCGTCCTAAACACCACCATTCAGTTCTTGTCAAATAATAAATAAACTGAAGCACAGGAGGGCTTCACGGTGGAAGAGTGGTTAGTGGGTCCGCCTCACAATACGAAGGTCCTGCAGTCCTGGGTTCAAATCCAGGTTCGGGATCTTTCTGTGTGGAGTTTGCATGTTGTCCCCATGGATGCGTGGGTTCCCTCCGGGTACTCCGGCTTCCTCCCACCTCCAAAGACATGCACCTGGGGATAGGTTGATTGGCAACACGAAATGGTCCCTAGTGTTTGAATGTGAGTGTGAATGTTGTCTATCTGTGTTGGCCCTGCGATGAGGTGGCGACTTATCCAGGGTGTACCCCGCCTTCCGCCCAATTGTAGCCGAGATAGGCGCCAGCGCCCCCCGCGACCCCAAAAGGGAATAAGCGGTGGAAATTGATGGATGGATGAAGCACAAGAAGAAAAAATGCACCGCTGGCTTTACATCAAATAAATACTTTATTTGAAACCAAATATGCAGAACTAAGGGAAAGAAATATTCCCACCTGAATGATATCCTCACTTCTTCCCACATCATCTGAAAGAAAATCCCTATGAAAAGACTTTAACATATGTACAGTATTTACAGTATATGCAGTGCCCATCCTAATGTGACTTGTAGCGTGCTGGTTTGCGTGCACTGGACATGACAGGGATCCAGTGGCCATAGGGCCTCCTGCCTTCGTAGCTGTCGACGTTGGCAGTTATGCTGGCACTCGATGGCGATGTCACTGTTGGCTTTACCACACAGTTCTGCAGATACAAAATAGTATTTAAAAAAATGACACTGAGAAAGACAAAATAACACAGATTGCGATCACTTACATTGATGTTGAAAGTGATGGTTTTTGATTTGGGAAAAATCTTCAGGGTGGCCATGGTTGGTTCTACTTCATTGTTCTGTATCATAAAAGACAAAAGTAGCACAACTAGTAAGACATGAGTGAAATCCTTGTTGCACTTTTGACTTTGTATAGTAGATTCATTCTATATCTCATATTGCTGCATAAAAGCACATGCACATTGATTAAGTCTCACTGTTGTCTTCGGCAGGCGCCTCATGTACCAACTTATCTTTGGCATATGGAGACCACTTCTTCATCAGGTTTTAGTTCTTGTCTCAATATATAGCACACGCCCGCACTCCATCAGCGAGTGGTGGATTCTGCTAAATAACAACGACCCATTTCAACTGCAAACCATAGATACATTTGTCATGTCAATATAGCACAGTGTGCTAGAACACTCCAAGTAGCTTGTGTATTTACTGTAGACATATTGCTATGTGTATCATTTACATGGGTGTTCATCCAAGTACAGTGTGAAGAACGCATTGTGTGCAATCATTAGTCAACCTTTCACGCAAACTTATTGTCTTCACCCGAGTCACATGACAGCCTTTTAATCCCAGGTGCCGGTGATTGAAGGAGACCACTGTCATGTTATCTATGAAGACAGGAATAAATACAGAGAGTATGTGCATTCCCTCAGGGTTCCAAAAGGTCAACACAAGACAGGAAATACATCACACAACATGTATTGAATATTTTGGGTTCAAATTGTGTCTCCATTTCAGTTATCAGTTGGGTATTACTATTGTTTCAAATATTGTTGCCAAAGCATATGAGTCAAATTACCCACATAATCAAGGATATTTAGCACATGATATACCGTATCTTCCAGACTATAGAGCGCACTGGTATATAAGCCGGACCCAAAATGTATTAGAAGTAAACAGTAGTTTCCATGTATTAGCCGCAGATATACATGTTAATTTAGTCATTTCCACAGAAAGATGTTGCAAATGTTTATTTACATACGTTAATATTTTCCTAACGGTATCTGTAACACAAAAGTCATCATAATGAACCCACTAAAGCTAAAAGGACCAATGATTGTCACACACACACACTAGGTGTGGTGAGATTAACCTCTGTAATTGATCAATCAGCCTCACCCCCTGGGAGGTGAGGGAGCAGTGAGCAGCAGCGGTGGCAGCGCCCGGGAATCACTAGCTGCGGACGGTAACTTTCTAATCAGCTTAGCAGACAATAACTTTACAGTGAAATTTTTGTGAATTTACTGAGGAATTTGTGAAAATGTAACAATACAAACAGGATGCCACTGTAAGTATATAGGTTAATGTACTAACGCTAAATACTTGTAAACAGTTTAGCATATTAATGCTAACGACGCTGATTTGATTACAAAACGTTTTAATATGCACGAAAACACTCCTACAGACATCATACACATAGATCGTACTTTATTGATTCCTTCAGGAAAATTAAAACAGGACGGTTTAGTACCGGTGAAGACTAAAAAACGTTGCTTGGGAGTCATGAAGATGCCATACAAGAAGATACCATAAAAGTAGAGATGGATGACTAGAATACGGAATGACACTTCTACTTCCAGTTCAAAACACTAACCAGAAGGAAACACTGTAGTGAGCAAACTCGCCCAAAAGATGGGACCACGGAATTAACAAACAACACATTTCAGTGTCTGTTGGTGTTCTATAAAAATGATTTGGTGAAAACAAATCATTATGGGTGTTAGCCTAGAAAAATGTATCAATTATTTCGCACTATTTTATAAAGGCACAGGGTCCAAAGCTTAGGAAACTAGTAGCAGCTTCTAGTCCGGAAAATACGGTACACTTACTTCATTAATGTTTGTTAGCATAATTTCTCTACTGTGATGTATCGCTGATTTAGTGCAAACAACTTGCTTTCAGAACAGTACTTACTGGACCTAATCTTAGCAGTGTGATGTGTTAATAAGAGTAGGGCAAACACCCACCTGTGACCACATCTTTTCAGGGAGTGGTCTCACCCATGGCCCTGTAATTGGTTCCCCCCAATCTGGCTCCTCTGGCAGGATTGGTTTCACATGTTTAGGAAGTTCCAGTTTCTCTGCTCTCTGCTGCTTTATGGCGTTGACCTTTGCCGTTTTTAGTAGTTGTCTTTTATCTGAGGAAAAACTAGCATGTTATTATGTACAAGTGTGACAATAGTTGAAAATTTGTTTGCTGTTCTAACTCTTCCAATTACCTTCCAAGCTCAAGCTTCCTGAACGTCCTGAGGATGCTGAAGATCTGCTGTAGGATGTGGATGGCGATTTTGATAACCTGTCAAATCGCCTCCGAGTGGTGCTGTTCTTTTTCCAACCAAACGAACACCTGGAGCTGGAATGTCTGCGGTATCTGTAGTAGGGAAGTGTAAGAGAGCTTGTCAAATTCGTTGTATCTCGCCACCATCAGGCGATGTCACTCCAAGTGTGTTTTAAACTTTACTGAAAGAGCTCATCTATGTAGTTTTCTCTGGAGCAAGACAGTTAAAGGAAGATTACTTTTTCTGTATTTCATGTCAAATTTTAATTGTTTAGCAATTTGTTTACTAAGCTGTTACACTATCAGTATATAACAGAAAAATTATGTGAAGTGAAGGCTATAGTTAAGGTTGTTTGACTGTCAGCCTTGATGCTGGCAAGAAATCATATTTCTCTCCTTGTTACTAGCACTAAAATTGAACTTCATTCTAAATAGGGATATACTTATCGATCAGCTACCGGACAATTTCTGTGATAAAATATGCAATAGCCAATGCCGATCCCCTCCGTTATAGTCTTCCGGCTGACAAGCACCAAACAGCTAATTATGGGTCTCTCCAGTGTGAAGCTACTCCCCTAAGCTAGCAATTAGCTACCTTTCTTAGTATCTAAGTTAACATTAGCATTGTCACTGGAGTTATCACAGGAGTAGGCACATAAACAACTAAACTAATCGCTAAGTTAGATTTAAAAAACACGAAGAAACAAGTGCTTACTAAACATTAAGAAGTGTGAGAACAGAAAGTAAGCAAATATTAACAGGAAATTAATAAGATACTAAAGTGACTATGTTCATAGTTTTACACTCCATCCATCCATCCATTTTCTACCGCTTATTGGGATAGGTTGATTGGCAACACTAAATTGGCCCTAGTGTGTGAATGTGAATGTGAATGTTGTCTGTCTATCTGTGTTGGCCCTGCGATGAGGTGGCGACTTGTCCAGGGTGTACCCTGCCTTCCGCCCGATTGTAGCTGAGATAGTTTTACACTCTGAAATTATTATTTGTTCTTTGTAGTAATATTGACAAATTCAGGAAACAAGTTCTTGGACACTGAATTTCTTTGGTGGCAAAATCCAAAAGATTTTTTATGTATAGATCATGTTCACATTTGAACTGATCCAGTACCTGGGCACCAATACTGGTGTTCAATGGCACCAATTTTTGGTACTGTAGTGTGTTGATAAATGTTAATTTTTTAAAAATAAAATTTTATTTTTAAATGCAACATTTAACAATTGACTGATTATGATAACTGTGCTGTCCAGTTGCTAAAACTGTGCTGTCCAGTTGCTATATTGTGTTTTCTTATTTCACTTGCAATGCAGTTGCACTTCCAAGACATTAGATGGTAGTACTATATATGCTATCTATGGTATGTTTAACTTTGAAGTAGCTTTTTCCATGAAGCTAATGTGTTATGTTGCGCCACACAAGTGGTTATAAGACTCTTATGCTTATTACACACCAGCTGTTTGGTTTGCAACATTCATTTTAGTTGTAGTTTTCATGACCAAATAAAATCGCTCATGTTAATAGTAGCCCCTCTACCTAGCATACTTGCTTTGTCAGTGCTGAAAAATGCAACATTACTTTGAGGGTGTTTGGCTGAGTCCGCCTTGAGTGTTGATTGAGTGATTGTTTCCTTTTAGCAGCCGGTGTTTAGTCAGCAACCGAACATGACGTCATACGTATCAAAATAGGGCACCATTTTATTTTACATGAATCAATACTCTAGTAGTGACGGAATTTGGTCGGTGCCTATTAAAGTACCAAATTCGGCACATCCCTAGTTTTGATGCATTAAGTTGTGCGTTTTGTAAACTTTTCAATGCATTAAACTTTCAAATTTAAATTGACCTCTCTCATTTTGCGGGGTTGGTTGTCACAATCACTACGTTTCCATACAATAAATTAGTCTGATTTCTCAAATAGTTGGTTTTTTTGTCTTTCCACACCTATTTGTGAAGTCCAAATGTCCATTCCCTCTTTCTAATGGGACTATCGGTCACATGTGCCTCCCGTACACCGGGTGGCGCTTATTTCCTTGTAGAGCAGTTAATTACTTTTCCGATCTACCTATGACATCAAATTAGGCATTGCGGATCCTTTTCAATTTTCTACCATCTTATATAAATCTTTTTTTACCAAAGATGTTCTTCAAAATGTTCTTTTCTTTATTGAAAAAAATAAATAGTCTCCTCTTCATTACAGTTGTTGCTATGTTTTTATTGAATGGTGCCTGCTTCAGTTATATCCCGCGTGTTGAGACCAGCACATGCGGGCTATGAGAGTCTTCTCCTGCCACACATACCCCTTCGAGAGATCTAGTTTTCAGTTGCATAATCCAGTTGTGTTAGTCCGACTTTTCAAAAACCGAACATGATCGGATCAAGGTGTTTCCATGGGTTGTAGGTGACTAACTTAGAGCCAAACTAAAATCAGACTAATTTAATGTATAGACACGTACTGAATGTCACCCTGTTCTCCCTTACCTGTCCGGCGAGGGTGAGCGGCTGTAGGATCGAGAGTGTGCCCTGTGGCTGCGTGATGGATGGCGGCGGTCACGACTGTACTTTCGATGACCACGACAGTGGGAATGTCTATGGCAACGAGGATGCGAGCGGGATCTGGAACGAGAGGAGGAACCACTACTGCATGATGAAGACCTGTGTTTTCCCTTGTTGCTGCCAGAAGTCGAAGAGGGGCTACTTCCAGAACTGGAGCAGTGGGATGAAGGACTGCACTTATCAAAACTGTGGGCCATTGGATTGCACTCGTCTCTTTTGGTCATTGTCTTCCACAAGCTGGGGGGAACAAAAATCATATTGGGCATGTCAGACTTGTTTTCATTGAGGGGCACATCGCAGTTGTGGTTGTGCTCAGACGGACGCTGGTAACAATAATATTAAAATATACATTTATATCTAATACATGTATATATTTGCCTATGCAATTGATTATTTTTTTACCGTATTTTTCGGATTATAAGTCACAGTTTTTTCTCATAGTTCGGCCGGGGGTGCGACATATACTCCGGAGCGACTTATGTGGGAAATTATTAACACATTACCGTAAAATATCAAATAATATTTATCTCATTCGCGGAGGAGACAAAGAAAATGTCAGCAATCGTCTCACACACGTCAACCAATAAGAATTTGGCGGGGGCGGGGTCATGGGATGCCAACTGCTATATGCTACTACCGTAGCTATTAAAATGGATCATGTCAACGTTGGCGTTAACTTATAAAAACTGAGAAAGGCTGAACAAAAATGGCACCGAAAAGGAAATCATATACTGCAGATTACAAGCTCGAAGTAGTGAAATAGGCAACAGAAAATGACAAGAGGAAAAGGCGCATGCTTTGGAGTTGGCAAAGTTGTTTAGAAGCGACAATCTGGAAGAAAATGTTATAATAAATGATAAATCAGATTAATCGATTAGGAGTGACAGTTTGATAAATTTATAGCATGTTCTATATGTTATAGTTATTTGAATGACTCTTACCATAATGTTACGTAAACATACCAAGCACGTTCTTTGTTGGTTATTTATGAGTCATATAACGTACACTTATTCAGCCTGTTGTTCACTATTCTTTATTTTAAATTGCCTTTCAAATGCCTATTCTTGGTGTTGGATTTTATCAAATACATTTCCCCCAAAAATGCGACTTTTACTCCAGTGCGACGTACATATGTTTATCCCCTTCTTTATTATGCATTTTCAGCCGGTGCGAAGTATACTCCGGAACGATTTATAATCCGAAAAATATGGCACTTTCGCTGTAAAAAAAATTATCTTTAGATTTTACTGAAAAAACTGGCAGCTAAGTCTGAAAACATTGTGGTGTTTTTTTCTATTTTACAGAATATTCATGTACAAACCCCGTTTCCATATGAGTTGGGAAATTGTGTTAGATGTAAATATAAACGGAATGCAATGATTTGAAATTCCTATTCAACCCATATTCAATTGAATGCACAACAAAGACAAGATACTTGATGTTCAAACTCATGAACTTTATTTTTTTTTTTTAAATAATTAACTCATAATTTCAAGGCTGCAACACGTGCCAAAATAATTGGGAAAGGGCATGTTCACCACTGTGTTACATCACCTTTTCATTTAACACTCAATAAACGTTTGGGAACTGACTAAACTAATTGTTGGAGCTTTGAAAGTGGAATTTTTTCCCCATTCTTGTTTTATGTAGAGCTTCAGTCATTCAACAGTCCGGGGTCTCCGCTGTCGAATTTTACGCTTCATAATGCGCCACACATTTTCGATGGGAGACAGGTCTGGACTGCAGGCGGGCCAGGAAAGTATTCGCACTCTTTTTTTACGAAGCCATGCTGTTATAACGCTTGTCTTGCTGAATGAAATAAGCAGGGGCGTCCATGATAACGTTGCTTGGATGACAACATATGTTGCTCCAAAACCTGTATGGACCTTTCAGCATTAATGGTGCCTTCACAGATGTGTAAGTTATCCATGCCTTGGGCGCTAATAAACCCCCATACCATCTCAGATGCTGGCTTCTGAACTTTGCGCCTATAACAATCAGTTATTTTCCTCTTTGTTCTGGAGGACACCACGTCCTGTTTCAAATATAATTTGAAATGTGTACTCATCAGACCACAGAACACCTTTCCACTTTGCATCAGTCCATCTTAGGTGAGCTCGGGCCCAGCCAAGCCGTTTCAGGATATTGTTTATAAATGGGTTTGGCTTTGCATAGTAGAGTTTTAACTTGCACTTACAGATGTAGCAACCAACTGTAGTTACTGACAGTGGTTTTATGAAGTGTTCCTGAGCCCATGTGGTGATATCCTCTACACACTGATGTCGGTTTTTGATGAAATACCGCCTGAGGGATCAAAAGTACGTAATATCATCGCTTACATGCAGTGATTTCTCTAGATTCTCTGAACTTTTTGATGATTTTACGGACCCTAGATGGTAAAATCCCTAAATTACTTGCAATAGCTCGTTGAGAAATGTTGTTCTAAAACTGTTTGACAATTTGCTTACCAAGTGGTGACCCTCACCCCATCCTTGTTTTGGAATTACTTAGCATTTCATGGAAGCTGCTTTTATACCCAATCATGGTACCCACCTGTTCCCAAGGAAGGATGGCTCGCGGTGAGGGCGGAAGGAGACCAGGCGGAACTACCAAACATTTGGAGTGAATTTGGCGGCGGCGAGAGTATCTAAATCTGTTTTGGCGGTTGAGCATAAGCTGTTTTGTGACTGGATCGAGATGGAAGGGGATAGTGACGGGATGTATGAGGATAGTATGGAAATGGATAGGACTAGAGGGGAGAGAGGAAAGAAGGGGAGAGGAGGGAGTGAAGGAAAGGCGAGTACTAAAAGAGTGCATGAAGACGATGAAGAGGTTGATAAGAGGAAAAGGGTTATGATGGATGAATATAAGATAATTTATACATTTAAATCAAACCAAGATATGAATGACATTAGTTTGATGACTCTGGTTAAGGGATTAAAGAAGGACATTGGAGAGGTGGAGATAGCGAAGGTGCTCAGGGACGGACGGCTGTTGATTAAATGCAAAAATGGAGAGCAAAAGAACAAAGCAATGCGATTGCAAAAACTGTGCAACAAAATAATAAAGGAAAAAATCGAAGTGGGAGAACGGAAGGGGGCAAGAGGAGTCGTGACAGGAATCCCAAGAGGAGAAAATTTAGATGATCTGAAAAGAGAAATAAAAGGAGGAACTGTCACTACGATGAAAAGATTGATGGCATTTAGGAACGGTGAAAAGACTGAGAGCGAATCCGTGCTAGTGCAATTTGCAGAGGAGGTCCTCCCAGAGAGAATCATGATTGGGTATCTAAGCTTCTATGTTAGAGCTTACGTGCCACCCCCAGTACGTTGTTTCAAGTGCCAACGCTATGGGCACATAGCTAGTGTGTGTCATGCTAAAATGAGATGTGGAAGGTGTGGAGGGGAGCATGAATATGGACAATGTGGAGAAAATGAACAGGTCAAGTGTTGTAATTGTGGCGGGAATCACACAGCAGCGTATGGGGGCTGCATCATAAGAAAACAGGCAACAGAAGTACAGCAAATCAGAGTTGAACGAAATATTACTTATGCAGAGGCAGTTAAAATAAGAAATCAAGAAAGTGCAGAACAGGACAGAAGTGAAAATAGTTCAAGAAATAAAAAACAAGAGGCAGCAAATACAGGAATTTCCATGGATAAACTAGTTGTATTCCTGGCTTATGTAATAAATTGTACAGAACAGGCTAGAAACAAGACTGAGAAAATCAAAATAATTGTCAAAGCAGCAGCAAAGTTTTTAAATTTAAAAGAATTATCCTGGGAACAGGTGCAAGGTGAGCTACAGAGAGTAGACGAGACCGAGTCATGTTACCACAATCCAACGCCATGTTAATTGTTCAGTGGAATGCCAGAAGTCTGATAGCAAACGGACAGGAATTAAAGGGATATATTAATAATATGAAAAATAAACCACATATAATATGTATTCAAGAAACATGGCTGAAGCCAAAATTAAACTTTATAATAAAAGGATATATAACGATACGTAAAGATAGGAATGATGGGCAAGGAGGAGGATGTGCCATATTTATTAAGGAAGATATGCATTATTCAATATTAAAAGTAAAACAAGAACTAGAGATAGTAGGAGTAGAAGTATGGAATAATAAAGAAAGATACAAAGTACTAAACTTCTATAATCCATGCAAGAAATTAGAAATTCACCAACTAGAAACAATAATGGAGCACTGGAGTGGCAATATTATTTGGTGTGGTGACTTTAATGCACATAGCACAATGTGGGGTGAAAGGGATGACTGGAATGGGGATACATTGGAAGCACTTTTGGAGGAAAAAGAACTGGTGTGTGTGAATGATGGGTCGGGAACAAGGTTAGATGTCGTCACGGGTAAAGAAACAGCAATAGATTTAACACTAGTGTCACAAGGGTTAGCAGGAAAGGTGGAGTGGGAAGTAAATAAATACAGCACAATGGGAAGTGATCACTATCCAATCGTCATTCACATAAACATAAATCATAGGACAGAAAGCACTAGGATAGAAGGAAGATGGAAGTATAATCATGGTGACTGGGAGAAATTTAGGGAAATTACCGACATAACTTTAAAGGAAGTAGATATAAATCAAGATATTGAACAATTAAATACAGATATTACAAAGTGCATAATAGAAGCAGCCGAACAGAGCATACCAAGGAATAGTATAGGGAGAAGAAGGAAGATAGTGCCGTGGTGGACACAAGAGTGCACAGATGCAATACAAGAACGGAATAGAGCATTTAGAATATTGAGAAGAACACATAATTTCCAAGACATGATCCAGTATAAAAGGCATCAAGCTAGAGTAAGGTATGTTATTAAAAAAACAAGAAAACACCATTGGAGAACTTTTTGTGAAACACTAAATAGAACTACTCCTTTAAGCCAAGTGTGGGGAATGATCAAGAGAATGTCAGGGCTCAGAAAAGAACATAAAAATCATGTGATGAAAGATGGAATGCGGAGTGTGGTAGGAAATAAAGAAAAAGCAGAACTTTTAGCAAAAACCTTTGTTAAAGTGCACAGTAATGATAATTTGAAAAATGTAGAAAAACAAAAGAGAGAAGAAACAATTAGTGTAAATATTGAGGAAATGAAGGAAGACAACGATAATAGTTTTATCAACACTGTGGATATGACATTTTCTTTGGATGAAATGGTTCGAATTTTAAAAAAAGTTAAAAATACGACGGCAGGGAAAGACCTGGTGAGTTATCAAATGATCAAAAATTTAGGTAGCATCGGCAAAGAAGTGGTCTTGAAATTATATAATAGGATATATGAAGAAGGAAAATTACCAGATGAGTGGAAAACAGCTGTAATAATTCCAATATGCAAGCCAGGGAAAGATCCGGAAGAGGCAGGAAATTATAGGCCGATTGCATTGACCTCAAATTTGGGCAAAGTAATGGAAAAAATGATTAATGAAAGATTAATATATTATTTAGAGTCAAAAGAAATTATAAAAAACTACCAAAGTGGTTTTCGCAAAGCAAGAAGCACAAATGACCCAGCAGTGCAGCTGGAAGAGGAAATTAGAAAGGGACAAATAAATAAAGAAAGTATAATTGCGGTATTTTTTGACATAGAGAAAGCGTATGATATGTTGTGGAAACAGGGGTTGCTGATGAAACTAAATAGGATTGGGATTAGAGGAAGAATGTACAGATGGATAAAAGACTTTTTAACAAGTAGAACATTATTAGTAAAGATAGAAAATGAATATAGTAGAGAATACAAAGTGGAAAATGGGACCCCACAAGGGAGTATAATAAGTCCAGTACTATTTTCCATCATGATAAATGAAGTTTTTAGTGAAGTGGAAGGGTTAGTGGAGGTGGCATTGTTTGCTGATGATGGAGTGATGTGGAAGAGAGGTAGAAATACAAATTATATAGAAAAGAAGATTCAAAAAGCGGTAAATAATGTTCAAGACTGGGGGACGGCTTGGGGTTTAAGATTCTCTGTTGGAAAGACAAAAGTCATACATTTTACGAAGAGGAAAATACAAAACAAGCTCCAAATAAAACTCTATGGAGAAAACATAGAAGAGGTACAAGTTTTTAAATATTTAGGAATATGGTTTGATAAAAATATTAACTGGTCAACCCACATCAGCAAGATAATGGAGAAAAGTAAAAAGGTGTTAAATATAATGAGGGCTTTGAGGGGTAAAGATTGGGGGGCTGATAGGTTAACATTGAAAACAATATATATCACTTTAATTCGGTCTGTTATCGACTACGGATGCATTATTTATCGATCTGCTTCAAAAACTCTACTTGAGAAAATAGACCGGATCCAGTCGCAGGCGTTAAGATTATGTTGTGGAGCTACTAAATCTACTCCAGTGGCAGCATTACAAGTAGAAATGAATGAAAAACCTTTGGACATGAGGAGAGATCAACTCTCAGCAGTTTATTGGGCAAACTTAAAAGGATCCAAGCAAGGACATCCAACCCGTCAAGTGCTAATAAATTGCCAAGAAAAAGGGAAGAAAAAAATGAATAGTTTTGGGTGGATAATAGGAGATATATGTAAAAAAACACAAATTGACAATATTAAAGTGAGCCCTACAGTACCAATTCCTGCAATACCACCGTGGATGTATGAAAACCCAAAGGTAGACATGCAGTTACTGAAGAATAGACATTTAAATAGTTACCAAATAGAACAACGGATTGAGGAAATGTTTTTTGATAATATTATGATATACACAGATGCATCAAAAACTATAAATAGTAAAGTAGGAGCTGCTGCAGTTATCCCACAGAGAAATATAGTGTTGAATAAAAGAATTAGTGATAAACTATCTGTTTTTACGGGGGAATTGGTAGCAATTTATATGGCAGTTAACTGGATAGAGGAAAACAAAGCTAGGAAAGTAGTCGTGTGCTCGGACTCCAGCAGTGCATTGACGAGCATAAAAAACATAACATCAGAAACAAGACTAGATATAGTTTATGAAATAGTTCAGGCAATCTACAGAATAAATAAAGCGGGAGGTGTGGTAACATTTCTCTGGGTTCCTGCTCATGTAGGAGTTGAGGGAAATGAGTTAGCTGATAGATACGCAAAACAAGCAACCACTAAAACAGAAGTAAACATGGAGATTAAGCACAGTAAAGAAGAAGTGAAGAGCATAATTAAGATAGAACACAATAAAAAGTGGCAGGATAATTGGAATAAGGAAACAAAAGGTAGAGAGTTTTACAAAGTCCAGAGGAAAGTAGGTGTAATGAGAGGAGGGGGTAGAAATAGGAAGGAAGAAGACATTATGACTAGAATGAGATTAGGGCATACATATCTAAATAGTTCACTAAAATTGATAGGCAAACATACTACAGGGCTGTGTGATTTTTGCCACCAGATAGAAAATGTTGACCATGTCTTAATACAATGTAGGAAATATAATAGAGAAAGAGAAATACTGGAAAATAAGTTAGCAAAAGAAAATATTAGGTTAGAAGTGGGAGATATATTAGGATTGCATTCAGAAAACATAGGATATAAAGCAATATACACATATTTAAAAAACACTGGGTTAAGTAAAAGAATATAGAGTAGGGATCCACCTCGGTCCACACTCCATTACAGTAGGTGGCGGTAATGCACACCAGAAGGTTGCTTGCCAACCGCCATAAAAACAAAAGAAGAAGAAGAAGACCTGTTCCCAATTAGCCTGCACACCTGTGGGATGTTCCAAATAAGTGTTTGATGAACATTCCTCAACTTTATCAGTATTTATTGCCACCTTTCCCAACTTCTTTGTCACGTGTTGCTGGCATCAAATTCTAAAGTTAATGATTATTTGCAAAATAAAAAAATGTTTATCAGTTTGAACATCAAATATGTTGTATTTGTAGCATATTCAACTGAATATGGGTTGAAAATGATTTGCAAATCATTGAATTCCATTCATATTTACATATAACATTTTCCCAACTCATATGGAAACAGGGTTTGTAAATGGAATGGAAAACGGTCAAACTAATGCAAGGAACTGACAGTGTCAATATATATGAATGTATTGTTTATAGTGTATGTATATTTTAAAAAAACATACCAAAGTTTTTAAAGTAAAAATGGCAGTTCAGTCACTAGAACTTTACTATAAAGTCTATTGTCCTTTTTTACAGCGTACAAAGTGATGGATAACTTGCGTTGAAATCATTAGTCAAGTATTTTTTTTAACAAAAACATTTTTTGAAATGTTTAATATTTTGCTGCATTATATAAAAATGTAACTTTGAAAATATGCAACCATGACATTATTTTGAATGTCAAAATGGAAGAACAAATGCATTTAGTAGGAAAACATTTACCACTTTATACACAAGTTTGACATGTGTATTACGGAGTACCTGAAATAAAATTGCAATAGCAACCAAAAAAACAAAAAAATTGAATAAATCAAAGGCTAGTTGCGCAACCGTGTTTGGCCTTGTCTGTACTGAGGCGGCGTTGCGTAACGACCACGTACTGGAAAATTCCAGATGACGTAAGCTTGCTAGCTATCTTAAAAGTAGCTATCTTTAAGGAAAATGTTTTCGCTCCTTGGCCGGGCTCAATTGGTTAAAACAACATTTTAATTGAAGCTACATGTAGGTATGGGTTATAAAGCTGCTGGTAGATGTGAGTTACAACAAGAAGCAGGAGACAAAAGACTTACCAGATGACGGTCGGTCGCTTGAGTTGAACCCGATTACAAAGTGACGACGATATAAACCAGCACACTGTGCAGTCCAGTCAACTTTTACGAAGCAGTACGTAAAAATGTTTTAAAAAGTGATGAAAATAAAGTTTCTGGTTTGATAAATGTCCGAGATTGACCACGTCTTTCTACAACACAGCGAGGGGACCAACAGCTTACTTGGCTTCTGGAAATTTCCAGTCAGTCACGTGGTGCTGCGTCTTCTTTTTCTTCTTCTTCTTTTCTGGTGTGATGGCAGTTGGCAGGCAACTTTATAGTGAGCACTACCGCCACCTTTCGATATGGAGTGTGGACCAAGATGGAAGCCTAGTCCATATTTATTTATCTAACCCAGTCCTACGTGTACTGAGTGCTATCCAAAAATATATTCCAATACTTTGATTGATTGATTGATTGATTGATTGATTGATTGATTGATTGATTGATTGATTGATTGATTGATTGATTGATTGATTGATTGATTGAAACTTTTATTAGTAGATTTCACAGTACAGGACATATTCCGTACAATTGACCACTAAATGGTAAAACCCGAATAAGTTTTTCAACTTGTCCATTTTAATCAATTCATGGTAACCAACTTAACCTTCTCTTTCGCTAAGTGTCTGCCCTGAGACTGGGAGTTTGTAAATGGTAAAATGGGTTATACTTGTATAGCGCTTTAATACCTTCAAGGCACTCAAAGGGTTTTGACACTATTTCCACATTCACACATTTATGTGTGAGTTCAAACCCCGGCCGAGTCATACCAAAGACTACAAATAAATGGGACCCATTACCTTCCTGCTTGGCACTTAGCATTAAGGGTTGGAATTGGGGGTTAAATCACCAAATGATTCCCGAGCGCAGCACACGCTGCTGCTCACTGCTCCCCTCACCTCCCAGCGGGTGGAACAAGGGGATGGGTCAAATGCAGAGGACACATTTCACCACACCTTGTGTGTGTGTGGCAATTATTGGAACTTTAACTGAACTTTTCCAGTATTTCCCTTTCTATATTGTATTTCCTACAATGTATTAAAGCATGCCCTACACCAGTGGTTCTCGACCTTTTTTCAGTGATGTACCCCCTGTGAACATTTTTTTTAATTCAAGTACCCTCTAATCAGAGTAAAGCATTTTTTGTGGAAAAAAAGAGATAAAGAAGTAAAATAAAGCACTATGTCATCAGTTTCAAATTTATTGGATTGTGTAACAGTGCAAAATATTGCTCATTTGTAGTGGTCTTTCTTGAACTATTTGAAAAAAAAGACATAAAAATAACTAAAAACTTGTTGAAAATTAAACAGGTGATTCAATTATAAAGATTTCTACACATAGAAGTAATCATCAACTTAAAGAGCCCTCTTTGGGGATTGTAATAGAGATCCATCTGGATTCATGAACTTAATTCTAAACATTTCTTCACAAAAAGAGAAATATTTAACATCAATATTTATGGAAAATGTCCACAAAAAATCTAGCTGTCAACACTGGATATTGCATTGTTGCATTTCTTTTCACAGTTAATGAACTTAATTCATATTTTGTTGAAGTATTATTCAATAAATATATTTACAAAGAACATTTGAATTGTTGCTATTTTTAGAATATTTTTTAAAAATCTCACATACCCCTTGGCATACCTTCAAGTACCCCCAGACGTACGCGTACCCCCATTTGAGAACCACTGCCCTACACTTTCTATCTGATGACAATAGTCACACGGCCCTGTATTATGTTTCCCTATCTATTTTCATGAACTTATTAGATATGCATGTCTGAATGTAATTCTAGTAATAATTTATTCCTTCCCATTTTATTCCCTCCTCTCATAACACCTACTTTCCTCTGGACTTCATAATACTCCCTACATTTTGTTTCGTCATTCCAAGTATCCTGCCAGGTACTTATGTGCCAATTCATTCCCCAACACTCCAACATGAGCAGGTACCCAAAAAATGTCACCACATTTCCCTTTTTATTTATTCTGTAGATTGCCTGAACTATTTCACATACTAAATTTTGTCTTGTTTCCGATGCTATGTTTTTTTTATGCTGATCAATGCACTGCTGCAGTCCGAGCACACGGCTGCTTTTCTTGCTTTGTTTTCCTCTACCCAATTTACTGCCATATAAATGACGACCAATTCCCCCATAAAAAACAATAAATTGTCACTGATTATTTTATTCAATACTATGTTTCTTTGTGGAATAACTGCTGAAGCTCCTACTTTATTATTTTAAGTTTTTGATGCATCTGTATATATCATGACATACTCCAAATGCATTTCCTCAATTCATTGTTCAATCTGGTAATGAATTAAACTTCTATTCTTTAATAATTGCACATCTACCTCTGGGATATCATACATCCGCGGTGGTATTGCAGGAATTAGTACTGTAAAGCTAACTTTATATCGTCAATTTGAACTTTTTCACTTATGTCTCCTATTATCCATGAGAAACTATTCATATGTTTCTTACCATGAATTGATTAACGTGGACCCCGACTTAAACAAGTTGAAAAACGCATTCGGGTGTTACCATTTAGTGGTCAATTGTACGGAATATGTGACAATTTGTCACTTCATTTCTGTTAGTTTTTCGTGTTTTTGTATTTACTTCCTGTTCAGTGCTCTTATTTTGTTATATTTCCTGTTTTATTCACGGAGCACTGTTGTTTTTCTCTTTTCGTTGATTGGCAGCGGTTCACACCTGCTGTCAATCAAACTAGTGTCTATTTATGTTTCACTCGAGCACTCCGCAGTGCTCGATGATAAAATATTATGTTGAGAACATTTATCTGCACGACTGCTTTATGTTTGCTTTTGTTATTTTCTTATGAGTATTAAATATTCTTACCCTCACTCAACTCTCCTGGATTCTTGCATACTCGGGGACACACAACTGCAGACATGCGAGTTCCCAACAGTATCATCGAGCCAGAAAGTGTCCTCACGAGAATCCCTGTCGGCAATGCTCAGCCGACGTTCTGGACTGCACAATTCCTGGAGGACTTGAAGGCCAGGTTTGTGCGGAATCAGCCAACAGACGCGGACCCTCTTCCCGCGGCAACGCTACCGGCTACGGCTCTCCGACCGGCGCGTCTTCCGCCGCCATCCTTCCTCTCGGCAACGCTGCCGGCTACGCCCGCCTCCTCCTTCACGTCTCGCGGCACCCGCGGCTCCGTCGCCGACTACGGCTCTCCGACCGGCACGGCCGCCGCTGCCATCCTTCCCGTCGTCTGCTGTGCTGCTTCTCCCTGCTCCTATGCAGCTTCCAGCGACCGCTCCCCGGCTGCTCTTCCTGCCGGCTCCCGCTCTCTTTGCTGGTTCGCCGAGGGTTCCAGTGGAGCCCACTGTGAGGTCTCTTTTGTCCTCCTGCTGGGACTCTGTGCGGGACGTGTCTTCGTCCCTCCTCCTGGCCCCCTCCCGCTCGTCCCTGGTTTTCGCACCGGGGGACTCCGACGACGAGGCACGTTTTCCCGCGAGTGTGGGCGGTGTCTGGCAGCCGCCTGGTGGAGGGGGGCCTACAATACACAGCGGTGCAGCCAGGCACACACCGCTGTCATCCGCGCAAGCGTCTCCTTCCATGGAGACATCTACGTCCCTGGCGGGCTTTCGCACAGCTCCAACGCCAGCTCCACGCCGAGTTCCAACGCCGGCTCCACGCCGATCTCCAACGCCGGCTCCACACCGAGTTCCAACGCCGGCTCCACGCCAAGCTCCAACGTCGGCTCCACGCCGAGCTCCAACGCCGGCTCCACGCCGAGCTCCAATGCCGGCTCCACGCCAAGCTCCAATGCCGGCTCCACGCCGAGTTCCAACGCCGGCATTACGCACGGCTCCAACGCCACCAGTAGCAGCACCACGCCAAGCTTCGTCGCCGCCGGCATCTGCTACTCCTCGGCCGGCATCTGCTGCTCCTCGCCCGGCATCTTCATCTGTCGCTTCCACACCGCCGATGACGCCTGCTGCTTCCACGCCGCTGTCATCCATGCCATCATCTTCTCCCACGGAGACATCTTTATCACCGGTGGGACTTCGCATGACACCGCCATCATCATTGTCGTCATCGTCGCCGCCTACTCCAAGCCGGCATATGCTGCTCCTCGGCCGGCGTTTGCTTCTCCTCGCCTGGCGTCTTCATCTGCCGCTTTCACGCCGCCGATGAAGCCTGCGGTTTTCACGCCGCCAATGACGCCTGCTGCTTCCCGGCCTGCTTCAGCGCGCCCGCCTCTACGTCGGCCGCGGATGTGGCTGTGCCCTGGGCGTTCTCCTCGCGGGGAAGCACTCTCCTCTTTTTCGGCCAGTGATGTGGCCGTTCCCTGGCCGCCCGCCTCGACAGTTCCAGCGGCGCTGTAAGCGCCGTCGCCACCTGACTTTCCCTCGCTGGCTGCGGGGACACGAGGTTTGGCGACCCTCCACCAAATCCTCCCTCCACCCTCCCTTACATTGTGGACTTTTTTCCATTTTTCTTTTTCTAGGGAACATCTGGAATCTGTTCCTTGAGGGGGAGGTCCTGTGACAATCTGTCACTTTATTTCTGTTAGTTTTTCATGTTTTTGTATTTACTTCCTGTTCAGTGCTCTTATTTTGTTGTATTTCCTGTTTTATTCACGGAGGACTGTTGTTTTTCTCTTTTCGTTGATTGGCAGCGGTTCACACCTGCTGTCAATCACACGAGTCTATTTATGTTTCACTCGAGCACTCCTCAGTGCTCGATGATAAAATATTATGTTGAGAACGTTTATCTGCACGACTGCTTTATGTTTGCTTTTGTTATTTTCTTATGAGTATTAAATATTCCTACCTTCACTCAACTCTCCTGGATTCTTGCATACTAGGGGACACACAACTGCAGACATGCAAGTTCCCAACAGAATATGTACTGTACTGTGCAATCCACTAATAAAATTTTCTATTAATCAATCAATTCTTCTCTTTTTCTTGGCAGTTGAGTAGCACTTGATGAGTTGGACGTCCTTCCCAGGACTCTTTTAAGTCTGCCCAATAAACTGCTGACACTTGATCTCTTCTCATGTCTAAAGGTTTTTCATTAATTTCTAAGTGTAATGCTGCCACTGGGGTGGATTTTGTAGCTCCACAACGTAACCTTAATCCCATGTGACTGGATCCTGTCTATTTTCCCAAATATGGTTTTTGAAGCAGATTGATAAATTATGCATCCCTAATCAATTACAGATCAAATTAAAGTGATATGTATTGATTTCAATGCCTGTCTATCAGCCCCCAAATCCTTGCCCCTTTAAAGCTCTCATAATATTTAACTTTTTACTTTTCTCCACAAGTTTACTGATGTGGATTGACCAGTTAATTTATTTATCGAACCATATTCCTAAATAGTTAAATTAAGTTAAAGTTAAAGTACCAATGATTGTCACACACACTCTAGGTGTGGCGAAATGACTCTCTGCATTTGACCCATCACCCTTGATCACCCCCTGTGAGGTGAGGGGAGCAGTGGGCAGCAGCGGTGGCCGCGCCCGGGAATAATTTTTGGTAATTTAACCCCCAATACTTGTACTTCTTTTATAATTTCTCCATAAAGTTTAACTTGGAGCTTGTGCTGAACCATCCTTTTTGTAAAATTCATTAGTTTTCCCAACAGGGAATCTTAAACCCCAAGCTGTTCCCGACTCTTGAAGTTTTTTTTAACCGCTTTTTGAATCTTCTTTACTATATTAGTATTTCTACATCTCTTCCACATCACTCCATCATCAGCAAACAGTGCCACCTCCACTAACCCCTCCACTTTAAGAAACACTTATTTTATCATTCTCGAAACAGTACTGGACTTATACTCCGTTGCGGGATACCATTTTCCACTTCATATGTTGTACTATAGTCATTCTCTACTTTTACTCAAATGTTCTAACTTGTTAAGTCTTTTATCCAGCTCTACATTCTTCCTTTAATTCCTATTTTATAATATTTAATCAACAATCCCTGTTCCCACAACATATAATAAGATTTCTCTATGTCCAAAAATACTGCAATTATACTTTTTGCATTAATTTTTCCTTTTCTAATTTCCTCTTCCAGCTGCACAGCTGGGTCGTTAGTGTTTCTTCCTTTCCAAAATCCACTTCGGTAGTTTTTTTTACTCTTTCTCTTGACTCTAAATAATATACTAGTCTTTCAATAATCACTTTTTCCATAATTGTTTTAAGTAAATGGTATTGGCCCATAATTACCTGCCTCTTGCGGGTCTTTTCCTAGTTTGCATATTAGAATTATTACAGTTTCTTTCCACTCAGCTGGTAATTTTCCTTATTAGTATATCCTATTATATCATTTCAAAACCAGTTATTTGCCTATCTTACCTAAGTTTTTGATCATTTGGTCTTTTATTTTTAACCTGTTTCAATATTCGACCCATTTCACTCATAGAAAATGTCATATCTAAAACCATTATCGTTATCATCAATCATTTCCCCAACATTTAAATTCATTGTTTTTTTTCTCTTTTCTTCATTTCTCAAATTACCATTGCTGTACACTTTAACAGATGTTTTCCCTTAAAGATCTGTCTTTTCTTTATTTCCTACTACACAATGTGTCCCATATTTCATGATCTTTATGTTCTCTTCTGATCCCTGACATGTTCTTGATCATTCTCCACAACTGGCCTATTTGAGTAGTTCTGTTTATTGATTTGAAAAATGAGGAGCCGGCGAGCAGCCTAAACTGACAGTTGATAGGTAGAAAACAAAGATGCCGGGCTGGTGTTCAGCGCTTTCCTGCTGAAATGAGCGGACTGTTGAAAATAGGAATCGGGTGATTACTTTTCACAAGTAAGATTTAACATTAACATACTATTGATTGTATTTTCTGAAAAGAATATTACCACAGAGTTGAGAAGGAGCAAAGATCTTCAATATTACTGAAATCGTAGCCGCTAGCAAACAAGAGTATGACCATAATAGAATTGCTTGTCAATTAAATTAATTACATTTAAAAATGTCATACTTGAAAAACATAAAGTTGAAATAAATGATTGCGACACCTAAAACAAAATTCACCAGCTGTCATGTCTGTAAATCAGGTTTATGTTTGGTCATGTTCTGTTTTGTTTTTGGACTCTTGCTTCACATTTTGCACGTCCTGGTTTTGTTTGTTTCCATGCCAACCCATTAGTTTCCACCTGGTCCCCTTAGTCACGCCCCGATCCTCAGCCTCTCACACCTGGTTCTACTTACCACAGCAGTCTTTGAGTCATTTGTTTTCCTTTCCTCGGCCTGGCTTCTTTACCTACTGGACTGTGTTGAATACTCATGACCACGCACCTACCTTTCCTTGCCGGACCCTCATGCTTTGCCACGCTGTTTGTTTGACCACGCCACCTAAGACTTCTTTGTTTATATGCCTCAGTGCTAGTTTTTGGTTTGCCATGTGCCTTTTATAGTATCTTCTGTTTGTTTTGTATATAGTATTGCCATTGTGCTGTTTTTGTTCTAAGTTTTAGCATAGATTATTATCCGCCATCGAGCGTGCTTTTTGTTTTGCCTTTTTTTACTATAGCGTATAAATAAAAACCATGTACTTACATTCACGTCTCGCCCGTTCGAATCATCCTTTGCGTAGAAGAAGCGAAATAAAGCCTTGTCACAGTCCTGACACCAGCCACCACTTAAGATGCATTCTCATTTTAGGCAAAGTATAAGACAATACTTTCTTAACAGTATAATTGTAACCAGGAATAAGTCTTCAAGTAACAATATTCAAATACTAACATTGTTGGGTAAGACAGAATTTGGTTTTAATTCTGAATCCGGTGAAACAGATTGGTGGATTTAGATGATATAAAGACTTTCAGGTGTTCATATATGTTTGTTTAAGTATTTGGCAGATGCTTTTATCCAAAGCGACATACATACAAAATACATGTAAAAAAATCGCTATAAACATTATCATTTAAGGGAAGAATGTAATAGAAAATATCAATACAAAGTGTCAAGACAGAATAAACTCTGCTGTTGCAGCAACTGAGATGCAGTCTATAGGTCCCTAAGATATATATATATATATATATATATATATATATATATATATATATATATATGTAGGTGTGGGAAAAAAATCACAAGACTACTTCATCTCTACAGATCTGTTTCATGAGGGGTTCCCTCAATCATCAGGAGATTTTAATGGAAGCATTCACATACAATGGTTTATATAGAGCACAGAGTGGGTGGGTACAAGCAGGCATAGGGGCGTGGTGATTGGCTCATGTGTTACCTAGGAGGTGTTTCCGTTTGTGGCGGCATGTTGAAATGATTTCACTGCGCTTGTTGAGGGATGATAAATCTGGATGATATATAATAAACAGTTTCTCTTTTAAGCATAGGTTGCATCTTTTATTACCACTGTTGTAAGGTGAGCTGGATGCAAGAATTTGCCATGTTATTGAATATTCAACATTATTGTCTTTGAGGTTCCAAATGTGTTTGCTGAGTTCTGTAGAATTCTGCAAAGTCTGGTTTCTAAAGGAGGCGTTGTGATTATTCCATCTTGTTTTGAACGCTCCTTCGGTTAATCCTACGTACGTGTCGGATGTGTTAATGTCCTTGCGTATTACCTTTGCTTGGTAAACGACTGATGTCTGTAAGCACCTTCCGTTGAGAGGGCAATCAGGTTTCTTGCAACAGTTACATTCATTATTGGTTTCAGAGTCGTTTAGTCTGGGGGTAGGCAGTCCTTTTGCAATTGCTTTGTTGTGGATTGAAATTATTTGTTGCATGTTATTCATACAGCTGTAGCTCAATTTAATGTTGTTCTTGTTGAATATTTTTCTTAGGGTGTTGCCTTTGGGGAAGTGTTTGTCGATCAGAGTGAGGAACTTGCGGCCGATGTTGGTTGAGACGTCTTTGCTGAATGGCGGATTGTACCAGATGATGTTGTTTCGTTTTCTGCTCTTTTTTGGTTGGTTTCCTGGAGTGGGTTCATAGGTGAGGGTGAAGTTGTATCCGCTTTCATCAAGTGCTTTCTGGTACGGGGGGGTTGCTTGGTCGAATTCAGCTTTGCTGGATGACAGCATCGATAGCCTTTTATTAATTCCGGTAGGTATTCTTTTCGTGGTGGTGGGTGGGTGGTTGCTGTCATGGTGCACGTATTGGAGTGTTGTGTTGGGTTTCGTGAATGGTTGGTAGCTGTTATTTCTCAGGTTGAAAGTGACGTCGAGGAAGTTGACGGTTTGCTTGTTGGCTTCAATCGTGATCCGTAGGCCGTTTTCTTTGAAGATTTGGTATATGCGCTTCTTGGTGTTCTCGCTGCTCCTTGGCGAGGCGCGGCACACTGCCAGTCCGTCATCACGGTAAATACCAAGGTTCAGGTTGCTTTGTTGTGGTTTGTTGTGGCAATTGCAAAAGGACTGCCTACCCCCAGACTAAACGACTCTGAAATTGTTTTGTTGTGGTTTGTTGTGGCAATTGCAAAAGGACTGCCTACCCCCAGACTAAACGACTCTGAAACCAATAATGAATGTAACTGTCGCAAGAAACCTTATTGCCCTCTCAACGGAAGGTGCTTACAGACATCAGTCGTTTACCAAGCAAAGGTAATACGCAAGGACATTAACACATCCGACACGTACGTAGGATTAACCGAAGGAGCGTTCAAAACAAGATGGAATAATCACAACGCCTCCTTTAGAAACCAGACTTTGCAGAATTCTACAGAACTCAGCAAACACATTTGGAACCTCAAAGACAATAATGTTGAATATTCAATAACATGGCAAATTCTTGCATCCAGCTCACCTTACAACAGTGGTAATAAAAGATGCAACCTATGCTTAAAAGAGAAACTGTTTATTATATCTCATCCAGATTTATCATCCCTCAACAAGCGCAGTGAAATCATTTCAACATGCCGCCACAAACGGAAACACCTCCTAGGTAACACATGAGCCAATCACCACGCCCCTATGCCTGCTTGTACCCACCCACTCTGTGCTCTATATAAACCATTGTATGTGAATGCTTCCATTAAAATCTCCTGATGATTGAGGGAACCCCTCATGAAACAGATCTGTAGAGATGAAGTAGTCTTGTGATTTTTTTCCCACACCTACATATTGCGCTCTACCACGGTATCGAGCACTATTCTCTGGATAATCCAATCAAGACATATATATATATATATATATATATATATATATATATATATATATATATATATATATATATATATATATATCAGTGACGTGCGGTGAACTAAACGCCAGGTGAGGCATACATACTTTTTTTGTCTTTTTTACTTAAATTCATATGTGCAGCTCTAGTCATTGTTGATTTAGGTTGCACATTAGAGTCATAGGGAGGGGAAAAGGAAGTTATTCGCTTTCATTAAAACGTTATCATAATGATATAATGATATGATAAATGGGCCCAAAAAGTATTGGATAAAGTTGTTATTAAATACTTTTTGGTCCCATTTGCTTTTAACAAAATAAATCAAGTATTGTGAGTGTATATTATCTGTCTGTATTTGTATCTGAAGCAGCAATAGCTATCCTCCATGAAAACGTACTATTTATGATCGCATTCATTTTGTCTTAAAGTCCAGTTGAGAGAAGTATTTCATATTGGATACAGTATATAATCCTCCATATTGGCATTCATTTAATTCAATTTAATTCCAAGAAATTAAACAATATTTTTGCATCCGACAAACACCCACAAACGCTGGCTTACTCTGATAAAAAAGGCCATGTTTGTTATAAATACAGTTTAAAAAAAAAAGAAAAAAAATCCTGGCTTCCGCTGGAGAGACCTGTGTCTGCTAGCTTGAGCGCCCCCACTTTTCCCAATGAGAGTCAGAGTACTGCTGAGGCATTGAACTGCAAGTTGACAATGTATCATCCCCTACCTTGAGGCAGAGGTACTTGCTGCCTCAAGACCTGCCTTTTCCACGTCGCAAAAAGCATGCGCCCCGTTGCACGCACATGCCCAATACACACTTTGTGTAGCCGTGGAGGCATCACCTGTGTCTGCCTCACTTCTCATCTGCTGCATTATTTTGATCAGGAAACATAAAATTTCCACGATTTTGGCCATGAAAATTATCAAAATATACAGGAACCACACCAAAATCACATAAAAAGCATAAACCAAAAGAGAAATATTAAAACGTATTTTATTTTATTACTTCGTTTTGTAAAAAACATCTCATGGTTTTGATTGATTGAAACTTTTATTAGTAGATTGCACAGTTCAGTACATATTCCATACAATTGACCACTAAATGGTAACACCCGAATAAGTTTTTCAACTTGTTTAAATTGGGGTCCACATTAATCAATTCATGGTAAAAGCCTCATGGTTAAGCCACTTGGTGGCAGGTGAGCCACTGCCTCACTTGCCTCCCCTGACAGCACGTCCCCGTGTGATCCAGATGGGGACGGCGTGGCGTTACTGGGGGTTACTGGTTCAATCCCGACCTTCTACCATCCTAGTCACGTCCGTTGTGTCCTTGGGCAAGACACTTCACCCTTGCTCCTGATTGGTCCTGGTGAGCGCCTTGCATGGCAGCTCCCACCGTCAGTGTGTGTGAATGGGCGAGTGTGGAAATACTGTCAAAGCGCTTTGGGCTCCTTAAAAAGGGGTAGAAAAGCGCTATACAAGTACAACCCATTTACCATTTATATATATACAATGTATTTATACATTGTTTATACACATGTAAATAACCTAATCATATTGTTTCTTGAATTTCAAAATAGCTGACCGTTTTTTTCCCCTTCTCTGAGATTATTATTCCCAATTTTGATATCGGACGTCTGGTCACTTATAGCAGATACGAATATTCTATTACTGTTTAGCAAACTATAAATAATAAAACACGCCAAAACATGTGTCCTTCATCAAAGCTACACGTATGGGAAAAAAACCCCGTGAAAATCAGTGGTATTCAGTGAGGATAGATTAATTAAATGCGCTGACAGTTCTTTACTCCTGGCAAATGAATTGCACTGAGTGGAGCAGATCACCACTCCAAGATGGCGCCCCCGCGTCTCGTCAACGCCAGTAGGCAGTAGCGGTCGATGTTTTCAATAAGGAAGGTCAACTTTTTAATTACCAAGAATTTCTCAACCAATTTAAGATACCTGTGACTCCCAAACAATTTGCTATTGTATTTGATGCCATCCCAACAGGTGTTATTATGTTGTATAGGGCTTACACACCTCCTCTTTCTGCTGTAAAAATTCTGAATGATCCACTTGACACTTCCGTGGGGAAACTTTGCTTTGATCAAAAAAATAACAGAAAAATCCGCAGCTTATTCCAAAATGATTGTGTGTCTGCCTCCTATGTAATTTCCTTACGGAATAATGTTGTAAATGACATCTGCTGGACCAAAACGTGGTCCCTTCCTAACAGGTATTTACTTACCAACATAGTCAAAGAGATATCATTTAAAATCATCCATCGCTATTACCCTGTAAAGACTGTGATGGCTAGATAGAAAAGGGACATTGATGTTACCTGCACCTTTTGTAACATGCACCCAGAGACTGTTAACCACTTGTTTTGGACTTGTGAAAACACTCGATCACTATGGCAGGGCATCTGTCGCTTCATCCTGGACAATATTTATGACAAATTTGTGCTTTACTTTAAAGATGTGATTTTTGGTTTTACACCGTATGAAGAAAAATTTGAAAAGGAATTCTACCTTTGCAACCTCATTATTTTATTGGCTAAGTTTTATATTCATAAATGTAAGTTTCTTAATACCCGTCCTATCTTTTGTGCCTTTAAAAAAGATCTGGAACTTTACATTAAAACGCTCTCTACCTCTAACAACAAAAAAGCTGTGAAAACGATGATGCTGTGTTCCAAATTTAAGTTGTTTGATGAATCTGAATAAGCCTACGGCTTTGCATTTTGTTTATTATTTATATATATATATATGTTTGTATTCTTTTTTTATTATTTTGAACTTAAAACCCCCTGGCGCTGTTTTGTACTGTTTTCATAATGTTTTATAATGTTGTATATTGTTGTTTGTCTTACTGTTTGTAATTGTTGAAATTTATAAATAAACCTTTAAAAAAAAAAAAAAAAAAAAATGTGTCTACTTATAAAATGTCTAAGCCGTCACATGCTTCTTCTTCTTCGTCTTGAGCTTTGTTCTGCTTCTTCTTCTTTGACGCTCTCTACCGGCATTTCTGGATTAAGGCATTCGAAGCCCATTTCGTAATCCAAGAAGTGTACTTTAGTGAATATTTGACCCATTATACGTACCTCTGCATCGTAGATTAAGCAAGTAAATGATTATTGGAAACGCCCAAATGTGCAATGCAAGTATGTACGAGACAGTTTAATGCACTGTAAAATTTAATATTGTAATACCAAATTGTGAAATTGTCTGTGAATGACAAAGTGATAAGAATTGATGAATAAGAACTTTAGAAACTAAAATGTGTCGTTGAAATTTCGTTATGTGCCGTGTACGTCCTTTACGTAATATGTCTCGCGATATTTTATTCACTTCCTTTATAAAGCCACCTGAGGTCTCGCGATGGTTTACACATACCAGTTAAAAGAGCTGTGCAATACCCACTGCTCCGCTCACACTCCCACAAACTTCACCTGTGAAAGAAGCTCAATATCGACAACCAAAAATGGATATTCTGACAGTTTTGCCCCCCCACTTTGGATATGTCATCTTCACGTATCTGTACAGCTGGATTATGCTCGGATATCTAGCTGTGAAAGTTGGAGCAGCGAGGAAGAAGTATGACGTTAAGGTAGTGATGTTCTTTCATTCAAGTGGATTGGGAAAATCTCTGTGTATATATTTTCTCTTTAAATATTCTTTCTGTGCTGTTTTGTGCAGTATCCAACGATGTACAGCGACAAGGAGCAAGTGTTCAACTGTATCCAGAGAGCACATCAAAATACACTTGAAGTGTATCCTCAGTGGCTTGTTTTCCAGACGATTGCAGCCCTTGTCTACCCGGTATGTATTTGTATTTATCATAAATATATGCTTCATCAAGTGTTTCTCCACGCATATGTGGAAGTGACTTTAATGAACTTTGGCACTCATTGCCTTTGATAGCAATCAGGACCCGATTGTCACAATGACTAAGCACATTTTCACAGTTGTTGATTATAGTATGACATTTAATGTTTGACATTTTTTTTTTTTTAACTTCAGTTGTCAGCATCAGTATTCGGGGCCATTTGGGTGACCAGCAGGCTTTCCTATGCCTGGGGATACTACACCGGAAGTAAGAGACTGCTATTTGCAATTAATACGATTCAGGGATTATTACAAGAATGTATATCTCAATAATGTTGGTGATTATAGATAACAGCCAATAAAAACCCTAAATTTACCGTTTGATAAAATGTCCACCCATCCATCCATTTTCTACCGCTTATTCCCTTTGGGGTCGCGGGGGACGCTGGTGCCTATCTCAGCTACAATCGGGCGGAAGGCAGTGTACACCCTGGACAAGTCGCCACCCCATCGCAGGGCCAACACAGACAACATTCACACTCACACACTAGGGCCAATTTAGTGTTGCCAATCAACCTATCCCCAGGTGCATGTCTTTGGAAGTGGGAGGAAGCCAGAGTACCCGGAGGAAACCCATGCATTCACGGGGAGGACATGCAAACTCCACACAGAAAGGTTCTGAGCTTGGGATTGAACCCTGATCACTCAGGACCTTCATATTGTGAGGCAGATGCACTAACCCCTCTTCCACCTTGAAGCCCAATTTAAGTCAAAAATGTGTTAAGTTAAGTAAGTACACAGGAAATCTGGCCTGCAACACAATTTAATCATGAAATAGACTATAATAAGTTTAATTAGTGGTCTTTCCCCAAAAACATCCACCACTTAACATGCATCATGCCCTTTTTAAAAACAAAAACAAGAAAATAACTGTTGTTTATAAACAGTATAATAGAACAAACATTTCCCAGCGAGGGCCAGATATAGAAAAATTGAAGAGTGCAGGGGTCACCTTGGTACATTTTAACATCATTAAAATAAACATTATAGGTCAATAGATCCATACTGAACTTTCTGAATGAAAAATACACAGTGTACCTTTGTGTCATACATAACCAAGCAAATTAGTGTCATAACTAATCCAATCAATAAGATACCTTTATATGTGTCAGTTTTAGCCATACAGCTAATGTAGATTGTGTCGCGCGTCAATACAAAATGAGCCACGGGTTACAGTAGAATGTACTGCTAACAATTACAGTAGTTTTACAAAGTAATGTAATGATATTGTACAACATTAACCTTAGTGGTTTTTTTATGGTATCTACTTTTTAGTTACTTCTCCGTCAAACACACCATCAGCAGCTTGTCCATATTTTCATGGATAAATATTTAGATATTATTTTTAACATTAACTGGTCTTATCTACCAATTCCACTTCAGTATGGTGCAGACTTGCAGTGATATGCTTCAACTGCTTCGCCAAGTTGGCGACACACTCACTCGCATTTTTGCTGAGTTATTTTTTGAATTACATAAATATCATCCACTTTTTCTTCTTTCTTCTAAGCCTAATGTTCGCAAGTAAGATCAGATGTTTTGGTCGGATCTTACAAGGTTCACTGTAACATTTGCTACGCCAACTGTTGTCAAACTTACTAAAATTAATCTGACCTGTTTCATTGCAGATCCAGCAAAGAGGATGAATGGCGCCTATGGCTATATCGGATACTTTGGGGTCATCATCTTGTCTATATGTGTTGCTTTGCAGTTGCTTGGTGTTTATTAAGATCATTCTCATATTTTCTCATGTAACTGAAAATATTATTGGCTTTAATTAACAATTTTGCAATGTGTAAGACTTTCATTAGATTGTAACATTAACTATAAGCCTATTCTAAAATGATCGTCATGCACTGATGAATATTCACTGTTTTGATATACTGTGCTTGTGCTTTTGTAATGACTGATGACACAATGACTGAATGTATTGTATTATCAAAGGTTCTCTGTCATATCCAGTTAATACATTGGAAAATAAAAACTTCTTGCCCATTTTAACTCAAAATGCCTCGTATTGGTTCAGTCTCTGTGTGATCCAGATGTTAAAACTAATTATTTGTAGCATCTGCCTACACGGTAAGAAACACAGCTACCATTTGAAAGGAAATAGACACAATTTGAGATGAACATATTTTGCTATAGCAAATACCGTATTTCCTTGAATTGTCGCAGGGCATATAATATGCGCCTGCCTTGAATTACTGCCGGGTCAAACTCGCTTCAAAAAAATAATTAGCGCATGCTTAGTATTACCGCCTGGTCAAACTCGTGACGTCACGAGTGACAGTTCCCCTGTCATCATTTTCAAAATGGAGGAGGCTGATTTCAATACCGATAATTTGAAATCGCATAAAGGGAAGAAGATTAAGAGTGATTCAGTAGGATTTAAGGTCCAAGCTTACATCACACTCAAATTTTTACTGCATGCCTTTGGTAAGTGCTAGAGTGAGAAGAGGTTTTAAAATAATTAGCACATGCTTACTTTTACCACATGCCTTTGGTAAGCGCAGGAGTGAGAATAGGTTTTAAATTAATTAGCGCCCCAGCGGCAATTCAAGGAAATACGGTATATTTTAAGTTAGACTGTAAATTGTGACTTTGTTTTACAAATCAAATTGACAAAAGAGATGTATTTATTTATTATTTTTAAACTATTTATCCAGTAGAGTGCTACTTTACAGAATAAATAGGATTAGATAAACTCTGCTTCTTCCTACTCCTTTTCGAACATGTTGAAAAGAGAAACTGGAAATTGTGATGTATCATGTTGTATGCTTGCATGTTCGAAAATCTAACTCAAAATAAAGATTTTTTTTTTAAAACACAAAGGTCCAGCAGCAGGCATTAAGGCCTCACGTGACGCAGATGACATCACCGACACACAACTAATGTTTTGTAATTGCACCAAAGAGAACAATATGGTAACATAAAATACTGTATAATATATATAGGGCTCAGTGGCAGTCATGCAGCCATAATGTTTTATACTTCATACTGTAAAAACGTATTGTGAAACGTGTACCGGAAATAGCGCAGCAGTCATCACACTTGCTGGTAAAATGGGTGTGTAATATTGAATATTGCATATTACCAGGACTTTATATGGTCTAAGAAAAACAATAGGATTTATAGTATTTAATTTTCTTTCAACCGCTCACCTCCAAACCCATGTTTAACGAGGTCGATAAATATAATAAATACAGTTGGCTCTTTTCCTTGCAGTCGGAACAATGCCCATTTTGTCCCACAATCTTTGAAGGCACCACTATGAATAGTTGCTTTCAACAAACGGTGGGGGCGTACTGCGCATGCGCTTGACCGAGCTCGGAAGCAAAGTCGGGCTGATCCAAGGGTCCACATAAAAATATCGCAAATAAAAGGTATTTTTCTCTTTTAAAACGACTTTGCAGTGTTTAAATATCACGAATGTAAATAATTTGACTTAAGAACGCCGCTGTCGTAAGACCTTTTTTTTATTATTTTTCAGCGACGTCTTCAGAAGAAGGCACCTTAGAGGAAATGTTTGCTAGTAGTGTAGTATCAAAGCTACGAACAAAAGAATCCTACGACACAGCTGTGCTCATATCCACTGACTAAGTAGTTCAATATCATTTCTTTTTTTACGCTTCGACAGATTCGCTGTCGATTGGTTGTCAAAGAGGATTTATTTTGGACTTTCAATGCCAAAATCAAGCTGTTTGTCGTATAGTTGAGCATCATTCCTTATGTAGCAGTTGCGTACTAAGATGACTTTGTTTCTCGTACTGTATGCTGCTACACATGAGATATTTATGTCATGTGTTCATTCTTGTTGTCCAGTTTTAACATACCGTACTTCCTTCCCCAGTCATGTCTGGATTTCTGGACGGGATCCGGTGCGGAGACTGCGAGTGCAATGTGGACTGGGGTGAAAGAAGAAACACCATCGCTTCTATAGCTGCTGGAGTTCTGGTAATAGTTGATTGACAATACAAAGCCGTTTTGAATGTAACCAAAACCTATTCGTTTGGGTGTCATGCACAGTAAGCTGGTTTATTGACCTCAGTATTTGTTAATAATCTGCTCCAAAAGGTTAATTATGTATAAACTAAAGTAAGGCTGAGCGATATGGCCTTTTATTATCTCGATATTTTTAGGCCATGTCGTAATACAAGATATATATCTCGATAATTTGCCTTAGCCTTAAAGGCCTACTGAAATGAGATTTTCTTATTTAAACGGGAATAGCAGGTCCATTCTATGTGTCATACTTGATCATTTCGCGATATTGCCATATGTTTGCTGAAAGGATTTAGTAGAGAACATCCACAATAAAGTTTGCAACTTTCGGTGCTAAGAGAAATGCCCTGCCTCTACCGGAAGTTGCAGACGATGACGTCACCCGTGTGATGGCTCCTCACATATTCACATTGTTTTTAATGGGAGCCTCCAACAAAAACAGTGATTCTGACCGGGAAAACGACAATTTCCCCATTAATTTGAGCGAGGATGAAAGATTTGTGTTTGAAGATATTGATAGCGACGAACTAGAAAGAAAAACAAAAGTAAAAAAAAGAAATCACGATTGCATTGGGACGGATACCGATGTTTTTAGACACATTTACTAGGTTAATTCTGGGAAATCTCTTATATTCCTATTGTGTTGCTAGTGTTTTAGTGAGTTTAATATTACCTGATAGTCGGAAGGGTGTCTCCACGGGTGTCTTGACGCGCAGTGTCTCAGGGGAGTCGACGGCACCTATGGACGGCACAAGCTCAGCTTTTCTCTGGTAAGAACTGACTTTTTAACCACAATTTTCTCACCGAAACCTGCTGGTTGACATGTGGTCGGGATCCTTGTTCTCTTGACCACGCTCTGATCCATAGGAAAGTTTCACCTCCAGGAATTTTAAACAAAGAATCACCGCATGTTTGTGTGGCTTAAGGCTAAAGCTTCCCAACTCCATCTTTCTACTGTGACTCCTCCAATATTAATTGAACAAATTGCAAAAGATTCAGCAACACAGATGTCCAAAAAACTGTATAATTATGCCGGTAAAGCAGACGATATTTAGCTGTGTGTGTGCGCTGCGCTCATACTTCCTAAAAACCTGTGACGTCTCATCATTACACAACGTTTTGAAAACTAAACTCCCGGGAAATTTGAAATTGTAACTTAGTAAACTAAAAAGGCCGTATTGTAATGCGTTGCAATGTTAATATTTCATCATTGATGTATAAACTATCAGACTGCGTGGTGGGTAGTAGTGGGTTTCAGTAGGCCTTTAAATTAACACTTGATGCATATAGTCACACCAGTATGATGATTCTATGTGTCTATGTTGTAAGCATTTCACCAATCTCGCGCACTTTGCAAATTATACGTTATTTCCATTGTGCGCAAGCAATTTGCATATCGCAAGACAAGATTTAAGACGAGATTTTGTGGATGGTTTAGTCAGTAACCCTACATTATTATATTTTATAAATAGTAAACCAAGTTGTGGTAGTAGATTAGTCAGCAATTTAGTCATGGATGTACACTGTATAGTGGTTAGGGTTAGGGTTAGGGTTGGACTGATTTGAGGGCAAAACTCAGTTATATTGTCCCGACTACAAATGAATAGATTTATATAAGTATTTAATAAATTATTTTGACACCAAAAACATGTATTTGCTAAATCTGCACCATACATTATTCAAACATATAGCTGGAAGCAATTTGCAAAAAGATTGCGCATCATACAAATTTGCAAAATGCAGTTGCGTATTTTGCAAATTGCTCACATTGGTATTGTGCCTACAACATCTACATTAAAACATTTTTGTTCATTCCGCAATAATGTATGTTCATTTTAAACGCAACTAACTCAATTTACCAAAACTGTTGTTATCAAACAGTTATTAAGCAGTGGCACAAACGTTCATGTAATTTCCAAACAGAAAGTGCAAGATTGTCAGAGACATTTTAAAACAAGCTATTACTACTCAGTGGCCTAGTGGTTAGAGTGTCCGCCCTGAGATCGGTAGGTTGTGAGTTCAAACCCCGGCCGAGTTATACCAAAGACTATACAAATGGGAGCCATTATCTCCCTGCTTGGCACTCAGCATCAAAGGTTGGAATTGGGGGCTTAAATCACCAAAAATTATTCCCGGGCACTGCACCGCTACTGCCCACTGCTCCCCACTGCTCCCCACTGCTCCAATCACCTCCCTGGGGGTGAACAAGGGGTTGGGTCAAATGCAGAGGACACATTTCACCACACCTAGTGTGTGTGTGACAATTAGGTACTTTAACTTTAACTTTTGTGCATGATGTCACTAAGATGCCATATCAAAACAACAATAAATTAAAGTGCACTTTTTGTACAGAACGCCAGTCACTACAATAATTTAAAAAAAATTAAGTGCACTTTTGTGCATGATGTCACACAAGATATTTCAATAACTGCGAAATAAAAATGAGCTGCATAATAGGAAATCAAATAGTGTATGTCCTTTGCTATGTGGTAGTTTACTGCGGACGTTATCTCCTTCTGTTGTTGACTTTTTTTTTTCATACGTTGTTGATCTGGAAATGGTTGCTTCGGCATTTTGCGGGTGTGGCACCGAACAGTGATGTTGACATGCAGAGTTTTAAAGGCCTACTGAAATGAGATTTTCTTATTTAAACGGGAATAGCAGGTCCATTCTATGTGTCATACTTGATCAAAATATGGCAATATTGCCATATTTTTGCTGAAAGGATTTAGTAGAGAAAATCAACGATAAAGTTCGCCACTTTTGGTACTTCCTGAAAAAGCCTCGCCTTTACCGGAAGTCGCAGATGATGACGTCGCAAGTGTGGGGGCTCCTCACATATTCACATTGATTTTAATGGGAGCGTCCAACAAAAACAGTGATTCGGACCGATAAAACGACAATTTCCACATTAATTTGAGCGAGGATGAAAGATTCGTGTTTGAGGATATTAATAGCGATGGACTAGAAAAAAAAAAAAAAGAGTTAAAAAAAAACGCGCTATCATTGGGACGTATTCCGATGTTTTTAACACATTTAGTAAAATAATTCTGGGAAATCCCTTATCTTTCTATTGTGTTGCTAGAGTTTTGGTGAGTTTAATATTACCTGATAGTCGGAGGTGTACGTCCACGGTTGTCTTTGACGCCATGTCTCACGGGTGTCGACGACACAAGCTCAGCAGATATCCGGTAAGTGGTGACTTTTTAACCACAATTTTCTCACCGAAACCTGCTGGTTGACATTCGGTTGGGATCCATGTTGGCCTGACCGCGCTCTGATCCATAGTAAAGTTTAGGCTCCGGTAATTTTAAACAAGGAATCACCGTGTGTTTGTGTGGCTTAAGGCTAAAGCTTCCCAACTCCATCTTTCTACTGTGACTTCTCCAATATTAATTGAACAAATTGCAAAAGATTCAGCAACACAGATCTCCAAAATACTGTGTAATTATGCCGTTAAAGCAGATGACTTTTATCTGCGTGTGTGCGTAGCGCTCATACTTCCTAAAAACGCGTGACATCCTGCGTATACGTCATCATTACACAACGTTTCCAAGACGAAACTCCCGGGAAATTTAAAATTTTAATTTAGTAATCTAAAAAAGCCATATTGGCATTTGTTGCAATGTTAATATTTCATCATTGATATATAAACTATCAGACTGCGTGGTGCGTAGTAGTGGGTTTCAGTAGGCCTTTAAGCATTCTTCATTCTCTAGCGGAGGACTTTTCGAATGATGCAACAAATGACAAATTAGCAGAGCTGCTACTTTTTGTAGCAACGCTTTTGCCACATACTCGACATATTACTGTTGACTGTTCAACATATTCCTGCTTGAAGCCAAACCACTGCCAGACGATGGACCCCTTGCTGTTTTCCTTAGAATTAATCCTTCCTTTATTTATTACCAGATTTGCACCTTCTCTCCCTCGTATTACCCCTCACACCTCTCCGCTAGCATCACAGCTAACGTTGCCCATGCTGCTATCTTTCTACTCCGCGAGAGCGTATGACGTATGTAAGAAGGTGCGCTTGTTTTATGTCTCTATGAGAAAGAGGGACAAGAAAGATTGAAAAGTGCCTGTAGTGTAAAACTAGCTAAAAGCAACTGTGTGAGAACATAAACTCGAATATCACGATACAGTCATTTGCTATATCACACAGAGACAACCCCGCTATATATCGAATATATTCGAAATATCGCCCAGCCCTAAACTAAAGTAATTTTCCTATCCATCCATCATCTATACTAGGACTAATCAACTGGCAGCTTGGGGGCCAAATCCGGCACGGGAATGACACCATACCAGCCCCCGAGTTAGCTCCAAAACGAGGGAGACAAACATTTTTTATATCAAATTCCTAAAAACAAAAGAGTGCTGCCGTTGTGTAGAGCAGTGTTTCTCAACCTTTTTTGAGCCGAAAAAATCCAGGGGGAGACTATCCCATCCTCGTCGCCATTGGTGTGTGTAGGGTTGTACGGTATACCGGTATTAGTATAGTACCGCAATACTAATGAATCATTTTCGGTACAATCCCGTCTCTGAAATGTCACGGTCCCGCACCCCCCTGTGCCCGCGTCGAAGTCATGTCGTGACATTGCTGGTTTCCGAGAAGACAAGCATGTTCGGCGGCACACAATCACGTAGTACTTACAAGCAGACACAGTGTGTAGACAGAAAAGGGAGAAAGGACGCATTTTGGCTTAAAAACTAAAGGTAAAGGTGAAATTATAACGCTGAAAAGCCCTCAGGAATAGGTCCTTTAAGACATGGCTAGCTAGCTAGCAACTAACGTCCATCCGCCTTCGGCAGTGTTTTAGCTACTTCTAAATCACTAATCCTGGTCTCCATTGCGATGAATAAAATAAATTTCTTACAAGTATCATCCCTGCTGGACGAGGAATAGCTAAACATGCTTCACTACACACCGTAGCTCACCGGCATCAAAATGTAAACAAACGCTATTAGTGGATCTACTTAACACCCACTGTAATGATACCAAGTACAGGACAGTATCTTGGGGCGGCATGGCGTAGTGGGTAGAGCGGCCGTGCCAGAAACCTGAGGGTTGCAAGTTCGCTCCCCGCCTATTGACATCCAAATCGCTGCCGTTGTGTCCTTGGGCAGGACACTTTACCCTTGCCCCCGGTGCCACTCACACTGGTGAATGAATGATGAATGAATGATAGGTGGTGGTCGGAGGGGCGTAGGCGCAAACTGGCAGCCACGCTTCTGTCAGTCTACCCCAAGGCAGCTGTGGCTACAGATGTAGCTTACCACCACCAGGTGTGAATGAATGATGGGTTCCCACTTCTCTGTGAGCGCTTTGAGTGTCTAATAATAGAAAAGCGCAATATAAATCTAATCCATTATTATTATCTAGTCGATACTACTATGATTACGTGAATAGGTTTTGGTATGAAAACATCTTCTTTCCATCCATACATCCATTTGCTACCGCTTGTCCCTTTAGTTTTTTTTAAATGTATATTATG
Source organism: Nerophis ophidion (assembly GCF_033978795.1). Lineage (NCBI taxonomy): Eukaryota > Metazoa > Chordata > Actinopteri > Syngnathiformes > Syngnathidae > Nerophis > Nerophis ophidion. The sequence goes on from NC_084613.1 coordinate 54,226,099, forward strand.
TGTATAAACTCAGGATATGCAGTATGTCCCTGGACACATGAGGACTTTGGCTATGACCAATGTATGATCCTGTAACTATTTGGTATCGGATTGATACCCAAATTTGTGGTATCATCCAAAACTCATGTAAAGTATCAAACAACAGAATAATAAAGTATTATTACATTTTAACAGAAGAAGTGTAGACAGAACATGTGGAAAGAGAAAGTAAGCAGATATTAACAGTAAATGAACAAGTACGGTAGATTAGCGATGTTCTCCCCGTGACTGCGTGGGTTCCCTCAGGGTACTCCGGCTTCCTCCCACCTCCAAAAACATGCACCTGGGGATAGGTTGATTGGTAACACTAAATTGTCCCTAGTGTGTGAATGTTGTCTATCTATCTGTGTTGGCCCTGTGATGAGTTGATGACTTGTCCAGGGTGTACGCCGCTTTCCACCCGAATGCAGCTTAGATAGGCTCCAGCACCCCATTCTTCCCAATCAGACCTCTCCAGGTTTCACTGTCGTTGCCAACATGAGCGTTGAAGTCCCCCAATAGAACAAGGGAATCACCCAGGGGAGCACTCTCGAGTACTCCCTCGAGTGAATCGAAAAAGGGTGGGTACTCTGAGCTGCTGTTTGGCGTGTAAGCAGAAACAACAGTCAGGACCCGTCCCCCCACCCGAAGGCGGAGGGAGGCTACCCTCTCGTCCACCAGGTTGAACTCCAACGTGCAGGGTTTGAGCCGGGGGGAAACAAGAATTGCCACCCCAGCCCGTCGCCTCTCATTGCCGGCAATGCCAGAGTGGAAGAGAGTCCAGCCCCTCTCAAGAGAACTGGTTCCAGAGTCCTTGCTGTGCGTCGAAGAGAGTCTGACTATATCAAGCCGGGACTTCTCCACTTCACGCACTAGTTCCGGCTCCTTCCCCCCCAGTGAGGTGACGTTCCACGTCCCAAGAGCGAGCTTATTTAGCCGAGGATCGTAACGCCAAGTGCCCTGCCTTCGGCTGCCGCCCAGCTCATATCGCACCCAACTTCTATGGCCCCTCCTATGGGTGTTGAACCCATTGGGGGGGGGACCCATGTGGCCTCTTCGGGCTGTGCCCGGCCGGGCCCCATGGGGACAGGCCCGGCCACCAGGCGCTTGCCATCGTGCCCCACCTCCGGGCCTGGCTCCAGAGAGGGGGCCCCGGTGACCCGCGTCTGAGCGAGGGAAATCTGGGTATTTTTTTCGTGTTCTTCATAGAGGTCTTCGAGCTGCTTTTTGTCTGATCTCTCACCTAGGACCAGTTTGCCTTGGGAGACCCTACCAGGTGGCATAAAGCCCCCGGACAACATAGCTCCTAGGATCATTGGGACACGCAAACTCCTCTACCACGTTAAGGTGGCAGCTCAAAGAGGAGATGTTTGTACCTTCCCATTTAAATTTGAATTGATCGCAATCTTTCCGCAGGTTTAAAAAAAAAAAAGGTGACCGCAATAGAGCGTCTTTGCTTGTCTTTCTTGCCGTTTCCGGATCTAAGTTGAATGTCAAAGTTGACTAACTTTTCAGTTTATGGCCACAACCTTCTACTATACAAGTTAGAGGGATGATTTATAATCTAAACAGTGGTTTCCATACTTTTTTCGCCAAGTACCCGCCCCCAGAAAACACTTGGTACCACTGTAATGACCAACATTAAAACACAGTAGCGTAGTAGGCCTAGGTATTAATAAAAACCAGGCAGAGATCTTATTCAACAAGTATATTCAATATTTTTGGCCACTCTAACATTACATACAGTTTGGACAGTAACAATGTGTTTGACTATAGTAAACTAAACCACTGTACTTCAATCAAGTGATTATCTGGCGTACTGCTAGTTAGAGCACCACACACCACAGTTTGAGAATCCCTGATCTAGAATTACATTTTACCAACTCAGGCATGCAGCAGATCAGTGAACCCTGAACCCTGCTAAGACGAGCTCCCTGCTTACAGTCGTATTTCAACTTACAAGGTTAATTCGTTCTTTGATCAAGCTCTTATCTCAAACCATTTTGTATCTTATATCAGGGTCACCCATTGAAATTAATTGAAATCAGCATAATTGGTGCTTGCCCCACCCAAAATAGCACACATTTAAAATGTAGCATGCCTTTTAAAAAAAAAAACACTTTTCAAGGTTCAAGTTTATTTGTCACATGCAGACTACACCACAGTGAAATGCTTTTAGTTAAGATATATTGTATGAAGGCAATATAATGTACTACAAACAACTACAGTAGTTTATGACAGAATGTAATTGTAATGTACAGCATTTACCTTGGACAGTGAACTTCTATAGTATCTCTTTCCAGCTGCTTCTCCGTCAAACACACCTTCAGCAGCTTTTCTATATTTCGGTGGATAATGTCTGCTGTTTATATAGATCTTATTCGTTGTAACTAGTACAGCAAAATGGTATTTGGATTTGTACGTACTTTACACATGTTGTGCCATCTGTTACAATACTGAAGCCAGCCAGTACCAGAATATAAGCTTTTTGATTTGATCTCGTCTCATTGCAGTTCTTCACTGGTTGGTGGATCATCATAGATGCAGCAGTGAAGTATCCGCTACAGGGAGAGTTTCCCCACGCTTATCACACATGTGGAGTCATCGCTACAGTGGCTTTTCTCATGTAAGACTGTTTTAACAAACAGGGGATGGATCATTTGGGTTTTTTCCACCACAATCAATGCACACATACTGTGCATGTATGTGGTGCAACATTTGATTTTGCCATTTTTGAATTTGGGGCAAGAGGTGCAGTCTCTTGCTCGAGGGCATCCCATCTTGTGCTCAGATAGCCTCTCACAATACAATCCAAATTTCCATATGCAAACAACATCCTAAAGATAAAATCCCAAGACATGTAGGAAAATCAATACCATTTACTCAACATGTCTGAAGCTTCCTCTCTCTCCATGTGACAGCCAGAGTGTTCATACAGTGCCTCTCCTTGCTACTAGTACTATAATTTAACCTCATTCTAACAAGGAATGTGCCGATCGATCGGCCACCAGACTAAATTAAAAAGAAACATGGTGTGTCCGAAAAGGAGCAGAAAAAAGCGAAAGCTTATACTGTCCTACCTTATTACTTAGATAATCCGATTCTTAATCATCATTACTATAATATTTGATTGTTTTTGGTATGAAACTTGTATTTAGACCATTTCTTTGAAAAAAGTATGTGATAGCCATTGCTGATTAATTCATTTTAATGCTGATCACAATTGCTGATCCGCACTTCCAAGCGGCTAACAGCTAATTGTGTGTCTCTATACTCAGTGTGGAGCTGCTCCTCTAAGCAAACTGTAATTAGCTTCATGTCTTAGTCTCTTAAGTAACATGATCATGTATTAGGTAGCATGCTGAGAGCAAGCCAGGAACAGGCATGCTAATAGCTAAGCTAACTGCTAAGCTCACTTAAAACAACACCAAGAAATAAGTGCTTAGTAACCACTTTACAGCAGAAAGTAAGCAGTTATTAACAGGAAATTAACAACAGTCATGAGAGGATAATATGACAACTATTGGTGTGTCAGTACACGACACGTAAGAGGAAGGCAAATCCATGTAAATTGGTAGTGTAGATGCCACTAGAGTGATTTGGTCGAAATTTTTATTTTCTAGAAATATTTGTTGAGTTGTTTTTTTATTAATATTTACAAAAACTCAGTGAAGGATTCCTTGGACTCAAATTGACTGTGAGGATTTAAATGATTGATATATAATAGTTTTGTCTTTAGTTATTGTGTACAATTGACCTTGTTTAGTTGAAACAATTCAACCAATCAACCAACATCCTCGGCTTAGATCCCACATCAGGGTAAGGAAAAACTCAACCACCCCCCCGGGCGACCGGTGCAATGGACGTTGAGAGGATTTAGCATAATATTGTGAGAGTCCAGTCTATAGTGGATCTAAAATAATAGTGAGAGTCCAGTCCATAGTGGGGCCAGCAGGAGACCATCCCGAGCGGAGACAGGTCAGCAGCGCAGAGACGTCCCCAACTGATGCACAGGCGAGCGGTCCACCCCGGGTCCCGACTCTGGACAGCCAGCACTTCATCTGTGGCCACACAAGGGAGAGGGGGGCATACCAGAAAAGAAAAACAACGGCAGATCAACTGGTCTAAAAGGGGGGTCTATTTAAAGGCTAGAGTATACAAATTAGTTTTAAGATGGGACTTAAATGCTTCCACTGAGGTAGCATCTCTAACCGTTACCAGGAGGACATTCCACAGTACTGGAGTCCGAAGAGAAAACGCTAGATAGCCCGCAGACTATTTTTGGGCTCTGGAAATCACTAATAAACCGGAGTTCTTTGAACGCAGATTTCTTGCCGGGACATATGGTACAATACAATCAGCAAGATAGGATGGAGCTAGACCGTGTAGTATTTTATACGTAAGTAGTAAAACCTTAAAGTCACTTCTTAAGTGCTCAAGAAGCCACTGCAAGTGAGCCGGTATAGGCGTAATATGATCAAACTTTCTTGTTCTTGTCAAAAGCCTAGCAGCCGCATTTTGTACCAGATGTAATCTCTTGATGCTAGACATAGGGAGAACCGATAATATGTTACATTAATCGAGACTTAACGAACGCATGAATAATGATCTCAGCGTGGCTAGTGGACAAAATGGAACAAATTTTTGCGATATTACGGAGATGAAAGAACGCCGTTTTAGTAACACTCTTGATGTGTGACTCAAACGAAGAGAATAAGGAACTAGTTTAAGTATTGTGTTAATATTGTTGAACTATTATTAGCACTCACCGTAAATAAATGGAAAAAATTTAAGTTAATACATTTACTGTTAATAGTTAATGTGATCTGTCTGTATTGGTATCGGTCGATTCCATTCCTGGACGATAGGTATCATAATTGGCAGCATAAAACCCTTATCGAAACATCCCTAATTGTAACCCAGTCAATAATTACAAATGACTCTCCTCTTGCTGAGGAAAGCTGTGCAAGTCTGTAAGCTGTTGTCACTGTAATAATATTGTAATTGGATTGTGGATTGTGTCTACTTTGTCTGTTTAGGATAAACGCTGTGTCAAATGGCCAAGTGAGAGGTGACAGCTACAGTGAAGGCTGCATGGGACAGACAGGTATGCATTAGAGACATGATGAGTTATAATGTATTTGCTCACAGGGCACTGCGTAAGGTAATTCAATTTTATTTTAGTACTGTTACATGATACGTGTTTCTTGTGCAGTACAGTATTGAACTGCAAACGCAATAATATAAGTATTTTAGTTGTGGGTGTCATCATAATGTTTAAGTGTATAATTTATTTACCATGACAATCCCCATGCAACCTACTACATGCAGCAGTCAACCAGAAGCCCACCCTTTTTTTTATCTGTTTCTGCAGGTGCTCGTGTGTGGCTCTTCATTGGCTTCATGATGGCTTTTGGCTCACTCATTGCTTCAATGTGGATCCTGTTTGGTGGTTTTGTAGTCCCTGGTTAGTCCCGTTTGTCTGCTTGCCACTAAACATACTTAACAAGTGTTCTGTTTTGCTGTATGACAGTTATGAGTAAATTTGACACAACTACATTTTAATCTATTTGCTTGTATGATGCAGCTACTAAATGTATGTACAAGTATACAGTCTGGTCAGAAGTATTTGAGCTGTGACAAAATACTTTACCCTAGCTCATTACCTTTACACCACAAGTGATTTGAAATCAAAGAATCAATATTAATTATTGTAGTTTAGACTTTTTTAATTTAAGATGTTTCCTGGAAAAATGGTAATGCCATTTTATCCGTAATACCTCCCACTTTCAAATGTATTAGTTTTCCAAAAAATTTGTCTGTTGTCTTTTGCAGAGAAGCCTGTTGTGTACCCTGGAATAGCCATATTTTTCCAGAATGCATTCATTTTCTTCGGGTAAGTCAGTTTTCCTTTTGACCAATATTTTGTATTTTGCTGAATAACTAACATATCTTTCTTTCTATATTTCCTTTTTTTTTATTCAGGGGTTTGGTCTTCAAGTTTGGACGTACAGAGGATCTGTGGCAATAACCGCCTCCCACGTGTGTCTGTCCATTATTATACACTGCTTTCTATGTCGTATGAGACAATATGCGCAAGGCTTCAGTGATTATCACTTCTTACATAGCCTTTTTTTAGCGTTCAGAGTTGACAAATATAATTTATATTTTTGTTGCTGTTTTAAAATGTTGAATCATAAACAAGCACAAATCATAAGACTCCTTGACAGGTTGAATATTTTCAACTGTGACACATTTTAAAATGTGTACCTGCACTGTGCAGCCACCCGTGTTGTTAAAATGTGTACAAGTTTTGTGTAATTGTTTTGGGAATTCAATATTCTCAAACAGTCCAAAATTCCTGTGTATGCTTACTATTCCATCATTTCATTATAATCTGTCGGAATACATTTTGTTATGATATGTAATTGAGGGAAATACCATTCACAAACACATTAAAAACCTTGTCATGGAGGATGTTTGTATGGGTCAAACATCAAGTGAGCCAGGAAATTTGTCGTTTATTGTTAAAATAGACTTAGACAAATTAAATTCTTATTTAAGTTAATTTCTTACAATGGGGTCACTCTTCGGCGACCATGGCATCATTAAAGAAAAGTTTTGAGCAGAAAACATGTCTTGCATTCATCTTTTATAAACAAGGTGTGTACTGTACATCCACTGTCCAATTCTTCACATTAGTTGCATACTGCAAGATGGTCAAACTGAAAAACATAATTTTGTTTGTATTTCTTAGATTGTATTATACCTACCACTGCTGTCCAAAAAAGCATGTATCTTTAAGTTATATTGTCATTTATTTTATCATATCCTGTTCATCCTGCAATTGACACCAATATTGAACATTTTCACAATAGTCACATTTATTTTCTGAGACACTGAATGTTGTTTTCCTTATCTGTAAGTCCTAATCATTAAACTTGCAAGATCTATAAAGGCTTGAAATATTTCAATACATGCATAATGACTGTTTTTTATTTTTTTTTAGACAACAATTTGTTGTCCAATTAACCTAATATGCATAGCATTGGAATGTGCGAGGAAACACAAGTAGGTGTTTGGTCAGATAATAAAGACAATAAAAAATTTAGGGCACCTGTACATGCTTTTTGGTGGGCAGCAACGCAATAAACAATGTTTGTTTAAAGATGCTACTTTACCTTCCAGTAAGCCTGATCATCGAAGCATTTCTTGTCCTGAGGCGGTCTCCAGATGTCCCACTTAAGTATTAGCCCTTTGAACACAGCCAGAGGGATGAGACAAGCTTACAAATGACTCATAATAATAGATTTACATTGGAGTTTCTATACATTATTATGCAAAATGCTGGCGATAAGGTACTGTACAGTATATAACTGATTATTTTACCTGTTAGGATACCCATGATCAGGCTTGTACTTAGGGTGATAAAGAGGGCAGATATATGAAATACAGCAAACCGGATAGCTCTGCAAGTGAGAGGTCACTTATTTTAATGTACAATGCCAACCTGCAGCTTGCTCAAAGTTAAAAAAAAATATAACAAGAACACCACCAGAGTGCTTATGCTACTATTAGGTAATAATGTAAAATATTTCTTATAAAAAAATATGTCTGTTTTTACAATTGCTAATTATATTGAATAATAATTAATAAATGCCACTCACTGCTGTCCTTTACACATATTCTCAAAATCAGTCCCAGAGAAGCAACTATTTGTGTTCATGTTGTTACACTAGCTTATAGTACATTCAATGATAGCTAAACTAAGCTAATGCGTGTATGTTAAGACATAGTTTACGTCATTACAAGTTACCCTTGGGATTCAGGCATCCCCTGCATCTGGGCATGAGTATGAATCAAAGAAAAGCCAAAATGTGTAATTGCGCATTGAAGGAACTGTACACATAAGAACAATCGTTGAACTAAGTTACACATTCTTTTATTCCACTGTCTATGAATATACACTACAAACTGTTAAACAATCTAATGTATCATTTATTAGGTTAGGGTTTCATGTAAAGATGCCAAAAATCAATGCCGGAAGGCATCCAACGCTTTCCTTTACATCAGAAAAAAAACCCCTAATAATTCATACTTTTGTCACCAATGTATTTTAAACACAAAAAGCCAACCATAATTAAGCATATCCAATACAATATCTTCATCTGCAAATAAAATAGTAATACTGAAAGAATAATTAAGAAGAAACAGAGCAGAAAAAAGCAAAAGCTTATACTGTCCTATCCCATCACATAGATTATATATAATATATATATATATATATATATATATATATATATATATATATATATGTGTGTGTGTGTGTGTACTGTATGTGTGTATATATATATCACCTGATACTTGACAGTATTATGTAAATTAACAGGATACATACATTTGATTTAATTAACAAATAAATAATTTGACCGTTTATGGTGTCAATCTTGCATATAAAATGTAAAAATAGAGCATTAGTTAATGTAACGATTAATTCCTTAAGATTCCTTCAATGTACAACTACATTTGCTCATTCCCTAAATTCATACTCATGCGCAAATGCAGCGGTTGCATGAACTTTATTGTGGAGCACGTCTCACCAGAACACCAGAAGAGGTCTATTTAAAATACTTTTTAAACAGCTAAAAGTGTAAGGGTTGCCTACAGTCCCTTTAAGAATGTGTCAAAATGTGCATGTTTCCATACGTTGTGTGGTTGTCACAATATTTGATCTGCAGCAAGAGGTGAGCCAGCCATCCTAGAAGTCCAGGGAGTCCGTGTGTGCTCAGAATACTACACGTATCGTGACAGTCAAAGGCAAACAGCATGTGGTTCTGTAAAGTGAGTAATTGTGCTTAGTAATTGATACTATTAGATGACAAATCTTTAACATGTATTTGCTGTGATGAACACCTTGAAATACCTGAACCCAATAGTTGACACAACAGCCGCAGTCAGGCCAATTGTCATAGCCTCCCATGGGTGATGTATCACTGGCATGGCAACCCCCACGGCAACACCACCAGCGAGTAAGCATGACACGAAATGGGTCTAACAAGAGAATGAAAATGTAAGTTAAATCCCACTCTTAACTTGATTAATTTTAATTGATAGCCACAACATACTGGGTTAACTTTTCCTTTGTGACTGGAGAGCACAGATAGAGCAAAGGATGCTACAGCACTGACAGCCAAGGCCAAGTATGTGCTGCACACTGCTCTCAGCCTCCTTTCTGGAGAATAGTGCTCAATGAGGAGGATGGAGTTGAAACTGGGCCAAAACATCCAAAGAAACACAGTCCCTATAGAGAAAGAGGAGAAGAAGCTGTTTGCTCCCTGCTTCTTGTCATCCAAAATCACTGCCGTTGTGTCTTTGGGCAGGACACCTCACCCTTGCCCCCAGTGCCGCTCACACTGGTGAATGAATGATGGGTGGTGGTCAGAGTCACGCTATTGTCAGTATACCCCAGGGCAGCTGTGGCTGTGAAAGTAGCTTACCACCACCAGGTGTGAATGAATGATGGGTTCTCACTTCTCTGTTAAGCACTTTGACTGACTGGAAAAGCGCTATATAAATCTAATCCGTTATTATGAAAGCCAATTTTTAAGCATTCACACAAAAATTCGCCACAAGGAGAGATGATGGAAGAAATATACAATCTATTCGTGGCAGCATTTGAGATAGTTATGTACAAGTTTCACATTTGCATCTCATTGCCCATAATTAAAGACATTCCAAGTGTTTAAAGACAGGGGGACTTAATCCCCAGGAGATTCACTAAAAATATAATCACACTATTATAATAGTTTGTATTATCTGATGATGATAATCCTATGTGTATCTGATGATCTAACTTTACACTGAAGTAAATACAAATTGAGAGATTTATAATCATTTATGTGAATAATGATGTTTTATGATTATTTTGAATTTTGGATTTAATTTCTTGGCACTTTAAAGGCCTACTGAAATGAGATGTTCTTATTTAAACGGGAATAGCAGGTCCATTCTATGTGTCATACTTGAATATTTCGCGATATTGCCATATTTTTGCTGAAAGGATTTAGTAGAGAACATCGACGATAAAGTTCGCAACTTTTGGTCGCTAATAGAAAAGCCCTGCCTTTACCGGAAGTATGTGCGCGTGACGTCACGAGTTGCAGGGCTCCACACATTTTCACATTGTTTTCAATGGGAGCCACCAGCAGTAAGAGCAATTAGGACCGAGAAAGCGACAATTTCCCCATTAATTTGAGCGACGATGAAAGATTCGTGAATTATGATATTGATAGAGGACTAGAAAAAGAAAAAAAAACGGCGGCAGTGTAAGCGTTTCAGATGTAATTAGACACATTTACTAGGATAATTCTGGAAGATCCCTTATCTGCTTATTGTTTTTAATAGTGTTTTAGTGAGATTTTAAAGATTGTAAACACATACCTCGAGGTGGGATGGCTGCGGTGAACACAAAGTGTCTCAGAGAGAAGCCGAGGAGCTAAGCTCACAGCTGCCTTTTAAACAGCTGCTGCAGGACGACGAATAATCTAATGATTTCTCCGGTAAGATATACATCACAATTTCCCCATCCAAAAACATGCTGGTTGACGGAGAGAAAACATGTTCGCTTGACCGCTCCGTGTCAAAGCTTCACAACAAACAAAGAAACACCGGTGTCTCGGTGCTAAAGACAGCTGCAATCCACCGCTTTCCACCAACAGCATTGTTCTCCATAGTCTCCATTATTAAAAGAATAAATTGCAAAAGATTCAGCAACATGGATGTCCAAAATACTGTGTAATTACGCCATGATCAGAGACGACTTTTAGCCGCGTTTGGTGCAGCGCTAACATTTCCTTACATCATTCCGCGACGTTTTCAACAAGAAACTCACGGAAAATTTAAAATTGCAATTTAGTAAACTTAAAAGGCCGTATTGGCATGTGTTGCAATGTTAATATTTCATCATTGATATATAAACTATCAGACTGCGTGGTCGGTAGTAGTGGGTTTCAGTAGGCCTTTCAAAACAATGTAAACAAAACCAAATTAGTGGTTTATCTAGATTTGTTCTAGATATTAGAAAATTGACAAACCCTATTACATTTGGGTTTTAAAAAGATGCTTTTAACCAGATCCATGCAATAATTACTTTTTAGTGCATGTTACCGAGAGTTTTGACTAATTGTCTGTCCTGGCACTCATACTTTGGTTCTACTTCCTGTTGGATTCCTTGTCTTGCTGCACCTTCACTTTCTCTTCTGTTTCCTGCCAGCACACTTGTTTTCCATTAGTTAATCTTGTCCATTTGCTCCTTGGAGCTGCTGGATCAGTTTGCTTTTTGCTCTGTCTCTGTGCACTTCCATGTTGCACTAGATTTGGTTCACACTATCTGGGTTTTCCATTTAAATGGAAACACTGAACTTTGCCTCATCGAGCTGGATGCAATCTTACTTGGAGGGCAGGAGATAGGTGGTAGAGGTGAACGGCACCATGTCCCCTCTCAGTAAGCGGTGGAGTCCCTCAAGGCAGTATACTAAGACCTTTACTGTTCCTAATATACGTAAATGACATGCCTTTAGCATGCCACTGTGAATTGTTCCTGTTTGCGGATGACTCGGTCCTGCTGGTATCCGGCAAGGACAAGTCACAGGTGGAACAAATCCTCAGAGGTGAACTCCTTAATATTTGCACCTGGCTCGCTGACAACAAGCTATCCATACACTTAGGTAAAACGGAATCCATCCTATTTGGGTCCCATATCAACCTTAAGAAAGTCAGTGACTTCCCTGTTAATGTGGGTGACATTGTTATCTCCAGGAAAGATGAGATCACCTACCCAGGTTCCATTCTAAAGGCTAATCTTTCCTGTGATAAAATGGCAACCAAGGTAATCAAAAAGGTCAACCAAAGAACAAGATTCCTCTAGAGAATCTCCTCTCTGGTCAACAAAAGCACCTTGAAGATTCTAGCAGGAACTCTCATTCAACCCTTTTTCGATTACGCTTGCACCTCCTGGTACCCCAGCACCTCCAAAACCCTCAAATCTAAACTCCAAACATCCCAGAATAAGTTAGATTGGTTACTTTTAGACCTCCACCCCAGATCACACCTCACTCCAACCCACTTCTCCAAAGTGGGCTGGCTCAGGGTGGAGGACAGAGTAAAACAACTTGCACTGAGCCTAGTCTATAAAATCCGCTACACCTCCCTGATACCGAAGTACATGTCAAACTACTTCCTTAACGTAAATGACCGCAATAACCACAACACCAGGGGGAGCTCCACAAACCACGTTAAACCCAGATTCCAATCAAACAAAGGTCTTGACTCATTCTCTTTCTATGCCACATCAATGTGGAATGCACTCCCAACAGGTGTAAAAGTAAGTGCATCTCTATATTTCTTCAAAACCGCTCTAAAACAACACCTTCAGGCAACTTCAACCCTTTACTAATACCCTCCTCCATTCACATCCCCGGATTATAAATAACCTAATGTAAATAATCAAATGTACTTCTAAGGTATTTACTTGCTCTTATGCTATCTGAACTCACTATGTTCTCTGCTGGCTGTACATATCCTACTAAGTAAAACCTACACTGTTTCAAAGTGAATTTCTCTGTTGATGCAATTGTTGATGACTGAAGTATTGATATCAACGAAAGCTCCTCATTCCACCCACGGATTGTCCATCCATCCATTTTCTACCGCTTATTCCCTTTCGGGGTCGCGGGGGGCGCTGGCGCCTATCTCAGCTACAATCGGGCGGAAGGCGGGGTACACCCTGGACAAGTCGCCAGCTCATCGCAGGGCCAACACAGATAGACAGACAACAGTCACACTCACATTCACACACTAGGGCCAATTTAGTGTTGCCTATCAACCTATCCCCAGGTGCATGTCTTTGGAAGTGGGAGGAAGCCGGAGTACCCGGAGGGAACCCACGCATTCACGGGGAGAACATGCAAACTCCACACAGAAAGATCCCGAGCCTGGATTTGAACCCAGGACTGCAGGACCTTCGTATTGTGAGGCAGACGCACTAACCCCTCTGCCACCGTGAAGCCCGCCCCCCGGATTGTAAATAATGTAAATAATTCAATGTACAGAATATACTATGATGATTAACCTGTGTGATGACTGTATTATGCTGATAGTATATATTTGCACCATGAATTGATTAACGTGGACCCCGACTTAAACAAGTTGAAAAACTTATTCGGGTGTTACCATTTAGTGGTCAATTGTACGGAATATGTACTGAACTGTGCAATCTACTAATAAAAGTATCAGTTAATTATTCAATCAAAGCCTTCCTTGCTCTGCAACCTGGGGTCAAAACCGACGACGCCAACATAAGAGCATATAACAGGTGGGTTTAGGGTGAGATGTGGGGCCATTTTGGACTTGTGTTTTAGTGCTACGTCCTCTGAGGGTCCACTCATTATCTACCGACACACACAACCAAACCACACACCTAACATGGAGAACAATCCTGTTTTGCGGTTGAGTTTCTCTTTCTCATATTCCGTTTCGCTCCGGTGCAGGACCCACGTCAGTACAAGCCCAAAGAAAGCAGCAAAGATGTGAAGCAGCATGATGCTGTTCAAAGGTCGCACCTGTAATCACAAAACAACATAATCATGTTTTGCGAAGGTGCCGTTTCTTCGGGTCTGATTAGGGTATTGAAACCAAAGATTATGCATTACCTTCAGTAGGGTCTGGAGGAGCCATCCATTTAAGACAAAGCCGAACACCTCCAGCAGCGCCATTAGGACAAGGTGGACAGGGTTGGTTTTGCCTTGCACAGCTCCAATTGAGATGAGAACCAAGGATGTGCACATCTCAGCAATCACCAAGCTAGGTGAAAAGATGATTTACAATGAATTCCGGAAGATATCTTTGTTCAAATCAAATAGCACTGAGCGCCGGGACGGAGAGGCTTCGCGGTGTCTTGGCTGGGTGAGCAGGTGTCGGACACCTCAGTCACCTTGGACGTATCCTCGCTCATCCATGCGGACTGGACACTGGCCGAGAGTGGAGTCGGCTGTCTTGGTTGCTTTGTTGGGTCTGCTTCTGTCTCTGGCCATGCTCCCTTCACCCCAGCGGACGATGGCGTGGAACACCGCAGAGGCCACCACAGTGCATATGTTTCTTTTACTTTTTATTCATAGCTGTATGTAGAAGTGTCTGGTTGTATCTGCTGCTTTAATGTCTTTAATGTCCTCTGTGTTCTTTGATGTTTGATGTTTCCCTCTTACACACATGGAAGAGGGATGTGTACTATGGCTATGAGTTGTTGTTTGTTTTTTTCCCCCCCTTGGCCTCAGTCTGCACTCCCACTCCAGAGCCCAGGCTAAGACCGATTTTTTTAAATTGTATTTTAATCTTCTATTCTTTTCTCCCATCCCCCCCCCTTGTTTACCTGTATGTCATCTTTTCTGTAAGGGGCGCTGGAAGCCGGCAGACCCGTCAGCGATCCTGTTCTGTCTCCCTGTAATGTTTGTCTGATCTTGAATGGGATTGTGCTGAAAATTGTAATTTTCCTGAAGGAACTCTCCTGACGGAATAAATAAAGTACTATCTAATCTAATCTAATCTAAATATCATATACTGCAAATACTAGGAGTGTAAGGAGTACATGTGTTTGTATCAGTGCTTTAAACAGATTTCCCATTCAGTACATATTTCAAGTGAGGGACAGGAAGTCTACTTTCTAGCTCTTGTAGTGGAACTAAAAGTAATATTTTTATCGGAGATTTGTATATAATTGTCCTGTTAGCAGAGTGTAATCAAACACAAAAGCTAAGCTATTTTATGGTTATCATTTTGTTGCTTTAGTGTAATGAAAATGGACCGGACCGGACCATAAGGATGCCGTACAGTTACAAACCTAGTAAATGCAAGCGAGTACATTCAGAAAATAATATACTACACATTGTCATTTAAATGTGATACAGTACCTTTTCAGGTCAATCCAAATCTTGCCTCTGTAATACCAGGACTCAATACCATTAAGAATGAGTGCCCATTGGGTGGCCATGAAGATTGAACCCTGAGCCGCTGAAACCATACCGCACTAAGAAAGTGCTGAAGAAGCCAAAACCCAGAAAGACCATCACATTCAAATCTTGGAACACTGCAAAAGAACAAGGGCACTGTTTTAAAAAGACTGTCCACATCAAGTTCATGGTATTTAACCATTGTTCTTTAAGAAAAAAATCACCAAAGTGGATTGAAATAATTAACATTCAGTATTTTACTTATATTTTTCTACTATGTATTTTCTTTACTTTGTACCTTATTTTCTTTACAGTACGCTTGCTTACTTGTTTATTTCCTATGTTACTTTATTTTACCCATGTTACCTACTTTGTACCTTATTTTCCTTTCAGTATGCCTGCTTACTTGTTTACCTCCTATTTTACCTTCTTTTACCCGTGTTACCTACTTTGTACCTTCTTTCACGTATATTTTTTTACCAAGTTTTACTTTATTTTACCTATATTTACCTTATTTGCACCTTATTTTACCTATGTTTGAATACTTTTACTTTCCATCATCTGTTTGTTTTTTACCTTATTTTATACCTTATGTGTATCTTCTTTCACTGATGTCTTTACCTGCTTTTACCTTCTTTTATCTTTGTTTACCTTTTTTCAGGGCCTTCAATCGATCACAACTGTATGACCTGGATGAATGAGAACATCCATAGACTATGTTTACCTACCTTTGAACTTCTTTCACGTTATTTTACTAGTTTACATGATTTATATCTTATACATTGTTTTACTTCCCTTTTATCTTCATTTACCAAGGTTTTACTTCCCTTTCTACCTTATTTTACCAATTTTTACCATTTTTTAAACTTTCATTCACCTTCTTTTACGTGTTTACCTACTTTTTTCTTTCTTTTACCCACTTTTTCCCCTAAGTTATACCGATGTGTACCTAGTTTTTACAAAACACAAAACCAGTAAAGTTGGCACGTTGTAAATCGCAAATAAAACCAGAATACAATGATTTGCATATCCTTTTCAACCTATATTCAATTGAATAGACTGCAAAGACATGATACTTAATGTTTTTTAACTGAAAAACTTTATGTTTTGCAAATATTAGCTAATTTGGAATTTGATACTTGCAACATGTTTCAAAAAAGGTGGCACAAGTGGCAAAAAAGACTGAGAAAGTTGAGGAATGCTCATTAATCATTTATTTGAAACATCCCACAGGTGAATAGGCTAATTGGGAACATTTGGGAACCATGATTGGGTATAAAAGCAGCTTCCATGAAATGTTCAGTCACTCACAAACAAAGATGGGGCAAGGCTCACCACTTTGTGAACTAATGCGTGAGCAATTTGTCGAACAGGTTAAGAACAACATTTCTCAACGAGCTATTGCAATGAACTTAGGGATTTCACCACGGTCCGTAATATTATCAAAAGGTTCAAAGAATCTGGAGAAACCACTGCACGTAAGCAATGCTATTATGGACCTTTGTTCCCTCAGGCGGTACTGCATCAAAAAGCGACATCAGTGTGTAAAGGATATCACCACATGAGCTCAGAAGTACTTCAGAAAACCACTTTCAGTAACTACAGTTCCTCTCCACATCTGTAAGTGCAAGTTAAAACTCTACTATCCAAGCGAAAGCCATTTATCAACAACACTCAAAAACGCCGCCGGCTTGGACTGATGGACTGATGCAAAGTGGAAAAGTGTTCCGCAGTCTGACAAGTCCACATTTCAAATTGTTTTTGGAAACTGTGGACGTTGTGTCCTCTGGACCAAAGAGAAAAAGAATCGTCCGGACTGTGATGGTTTGGGGGTGCATTACTGCCCAAGACATGGGTAACTTACACATCTGTGAAGGCACCATTAATGCTGAAAGGTACATTCAGGTTTGGAGCAACATATGTTGCCATCCAAGCAACATCTCAAAATGCTGTGAGCTGGATTGTATCATATCTGCATGATCGAACCTCAGGGGTCAATATTAGGCCCCCTTTTATTTAGCCTTTATATTAATGATTTGCTCACTGTTTGTCCTGAAGCTGAAAGCCTAATGTATGCAGATGACACACCAAATAGATTATTGCTGCTAAACTCACTAAAACAATGTTCTATGTTAAAACTTGGTTGCAGGAGTGCTGTCTGCAGCTAAACCTTTTTAAAACTGTAGGCATGTATGTAACTAAAACAAGAACAAGTGTCATCTGACCCCGACATACATATTTATGGAAAAAGAATAAAAATTGTCAGCCAATATAAATATATTGGGTAATAATAGATTCAGAGTTTTCCTTTAAAGCCCATATTGGCAAATTGTGTAAAATAATCAAGCTTAATCTTGCAAATTTTCGTGATATTCGAAATTAAATGTCAACTGAAGTTGCAAAATTTGTGATGAGGTGGCGACTTGTCCGGGGTGTACCCCGCCTACCGCCCGAATGCAGCTGCGAAAGGCTCCAGCACCACCCGAGACCCCAAATGGGATAAGCGGTAAAAATATGGGTGGATGGATGGATTTTCAGCCACTTCAACTATTGCCTTACTAACTGGTCTCAGGCTGGTCAGAGTTTAAAAAAACACACATGTAACACTGTGGTAAAAATGCCCCTTTTGCCAACTTTTTAGCATTGTGTTGCTGCCATTATAATTCTAAGTTAATGATTATTTGCAAAAAAAATTCAGTTTCTCAGTTTGAACATTAAATATCTTGTTTTTGCAGTGTATTCAATACAATATAAGTTGAAAAGGTTTTGCAAATCATTGTATTCTGTTTACGCTTTACACAACGTGCCAACCCCTGTGATGAGGTGGAAACTTGTCCAGGGTGTAGCTGAGATAGGCACCAGCGCCCCCCGTGACACCAAAGGGAATAAGCGGTAGAAAATAGATGGATGGACAACGTGCCAACTTCACTGGTTTTGGATTTTGTACAAGCTTACCTAATTTTTACCTCCTTTTCTTTTATCTTCTTTCAACCGGTTTGAATATTTTTACCTTCTATGATTACCTACTTTTTTTTAAATGGGGGCCATGTGGCGCAGTTGGGAGAATGGCCGTGCCAACTACCTGAGAGTTCCTGGTTCAAATTCCTGGTTCAATCCCCACCTTCTACCAACCTCGTCACGTCCGTTGTGTCCATGAGCAAGACACTTCACCCTTGCTCCTGAGGGATCATGGTTAGGGCCTTGCATGGCAGCTCCCACATCAGTGTGTGATTGGGTTAATGTGGAAATAGTGTCAAAGTGCTCTGAGTACCTTGAAAGTAAAAAAGCGCAATACAAGTATAACCCATTTAAATTTATTTTACCTGTTTACCTACTTTTTTAACGTTTCGTTTACCTTATTTTTGAAAATTCTGTTCTATTACTATGTCAGTTTTATTTCTCACACTAACTGCGATGTTTATTTTCTCTTCTGTGTGTAGCCTTTTTGCACATAATTATGCAATATAAGCATATCAGGTCTGGAGTTCTGAAAGTGTATTTGGAAGTGAAAAACAAATTAGACACCTACACATTTTGCCATATTGTTGAAATGTAATGTCAATAATGTCAATGAATCTAGTGAATCAGATATTAACAGTCCCAGAATTCTGGACAGACACATAATGTAGCTACGTATGGAACTCAGTGGAATTTTAAGAATTTCACAACACTCTTCACAGACTTACATTTATTATGCAATATTTGTGTTACTCACACTTACGTACAATGACTTACCTGAGTAAAGGTTCCTGAATGTAATTCCATTCACATTGTTTTCAATTTCTACGTAAAAATAGTAAATGACAATAAAGCCTATCTGCAAGGAAAGCAGCAAAGGAGCCAAACGAGAGCGCAGACTTGGGGCGTATTGCGGAGCCATCGTAGATTATTTTGTACCAACAGACACATGTTTCACTCTGGTGATATGGAATGGGGCCCAACCCACTGTGCAACGTTTTGTTATCTGCTGCATGAGGAGAAAAAGAAAGGTCTACCTCGACCACTTAAGAAGCTCTTTTCAGTGCAAATTAACAGGCTTATTTTAACATTAATTGCACTTATGCTAAATAAAATGGTGGCATATCATTATATCCTTCTCCAAGATCTCCAGAACATGCATGTTGGGTTAACGAGAGGCTCTAAATTATATATGGGCCCCGAGACAGTTCGTACTGAGTGGAGGTGTGCCGCATTTGACTTCGGTTTTTGTCTCTATAAATCTAACTTCACGGTGGAAGAGGGGTTAGTGCGTCTGCCTCACAATACGAAGGTCCTGCAATCCTGGGTTCAAATCCAGGCTCGGGATCTTTCTGTGTGGAGTTTGCATGTTCTCCCCGTGAATGCGTGGGTTCCCTCCGGGTACTCCGGCTTCCTCCCACTTCCAAAGACATGCACCTGGGGATAGGTTGATTGGCAACACTAAATTGGCCCTAGTGTGTGAATGTGAGTGTGAATGTTGTCTGTCTATCTGTGTTGGCTCTGCGATGAGGTGGCGACTCGTCCAGGGTGTACCCCGCCTTCCGCCCGATTGTAGCTGAGATAGGCGCCAGTACCCCCCGCGACCCCAAAAGGGAATAAGCGGTAGAAAATGGATGGATGGAAATCTAACTAAAAAAAAGGAACATTTCCAAAGTGTGGTATCATTTTAATCTTAAAGTACCAAATAAGGAATGTGTTCCTTATCTGCACTATTTGGCTCATTTACCAGAGTTGTTTCTTACTCCATTCTGCATAACTAACTACAGGACCAAAATTGTTCAATTTTTGTATGAATGACATTTGTAAATTTACAAAGGATTTAAAGTTAGTATTATTCGAATTCAGCTCAGATATGCTCCAGCACCCTCATCTACCCCGAATGGGACAAGCGGTAAAAATGGATGGATGGATTATTTGCGCATGATACAACAGCTTTTTGTTCAGGAGAGAACACACAGAAGCTAATGCAAATAATAATAGAAGAGATTAACAATTAAAAAGATGGTTTGACCAAAAACGGCTATCTTTTAACCTCAGTAAAACTAAAATAATGTTGTTTGGTAACAGTAGAAGGGAAAGTCAAACACAAATACAAATGGACGGAATAGAAATTGAAAGAGTAAAGTTAAAGTACCAATGATTGTCACACACACACTAGGTGTGGTGAAATGTGTCCTCTGCATTTGACCCATCCCCTTGATCACCCTCTGGAAGGTGAGGGGAGCAGTGGGCAGCAGCGGTCCCGCGCCCGGGAATCATTTTATGGCGATTTAACCCCCAATTCCATCCCTTGATGCTGAGTGCCAAGCAGGGAGGCAATTGGTCCCATTTTTATAGTCTTTGCTATGACTCAGACGGGATTTGAACTCACAACCTACTGATCTCAGGCCAGACACTCTAACCACTAGGCCACTGAGTAAATGAAACGAAATTCCGAGGTATAATGATTCTAAAGGTGGATTGACATCATATTGAACCCTATGGGTTAGGAATGGGATGGCCCTTCAAGTTTATATGTGAGTCAAGGCAGGTGGCCAAATACTTTTGGCAATATAGTATACGTATGGTGTATATTGTGAATAAATTGAGAACAGGAACAAAAGTTTTAGCAACTGCTATGTAAGGTAAAGGGGTAGGATTAAATAAGCTCTGCTTCTTCCTACTTCTTTTCGAACATGTTGAATAGAGAAACCTTGAAATTGTGATTTATCACATTGTAAGCTTGCATGTTCAAAATAAACACAAACTCAACTCAACTCAACTCAACTATATGTTTAAAAAAGCAGACAACAATATTTCCTATTAATTTTATTTGCGGGTCATATGTTGTGATATTTTAATCCAGCAGATGGCAGGTGACCATTTTGAAACACTAACATAGTATTAGTCAATACAGCTAGTGAGTGTGCCATAGGCTCACTGATGCATCATTTACCCATCACTAGCTTTGCACCACTACCTTTCCTCATATCCCACATGTCAAATATGTATCAAATGTGGCATATTATTGGCATCATGGTTATGACATCAGTTACATCATTGTTATCATATGAGTATCACAGTTTTTAAAAGATGTGTATGAAAAAAACTTCACTATTGTCATCGGGGTGAGCTTTGAAGAATAGTAGTTCAGTCATTTGTTGTTTACATTTAACAGTATAATCTAACATAAGTCCATTTTGACCAAACAAGACAATGGATGGCTGGATGGACGCTCTTGGGGAAAATAAGGATATGTATGTAGTCACTATCCATACATCATTAGCCAAAAATTGTGAAAAATAACACATGTACTGTGTACAAGAAAACAACTTTAGTTATTATTGAATACATGTTATTCTTTACAATGCATGACATTTAATGGAGATGTTGGAAAAGATAAACAGACCTTGAAAAAAAAGAAAAATCTTGAGAAACTATTGCAAAAATTTCTAGAGATCCTGCAAATATTCTAGAGAGATTTAAAGAAACAATTAGAGTTGCTGCAGTGCTGTTGATGTATAATGATTAGATGCGCTTTATTCATTTTTCTCCCATTATTTAAATTGTGTTGTACAACCAACTCTGTGAAATACTGTACAAATCAATTCAAATCAAGTACAACTTTATTTATACAGCCCTTTTCATACACAGGCAAGTGGCAAACACAAAGTGTTTTTAAAAAAACTAACAAAAAACAATTAAACACATACACATGCACACACAGCACTATTTAATTTAAAGTTAAAGTACCCATGATTGTCACACACACTAGGTGTGGCAAAATTATTCTCTGCATTTGACCCATCACCCTTGATCACCATCTGGGAGGTGAGGGGAGCAGTGAGCAGCAGCGGTGGCCGCGCCCGTTAATATTTTTTGGTGATTTAACCCTCAATTCCAGGGGAGTGTTTCAGCTTGTTCTGTTTTCAATGACTATACAAACTGGACAGTTGAGCTTTACCCTACTCACAGGGAACTTTATTCGACAGTTGCCATTCAACATACACGGCACACTTCTCCCGGTGCGTCACTCTAAAAACTCCGGGTAGGAACTACACACATACGAGCAATTCCTATTGCTGTGGGGAGTGGGGGTATTGCCCACATATGCGGTCCTCTCCAAGGTTTCTCATAGTCATCATTGTCAACGTCCCACTTGGGTGAGTTTCTCCTTGCCCTTATGTGGGCTCTACCAAGGATGTCTTTGTGGTTTGTGCAGCCCTTTGAGACACTTGTGATTTAGGGCTGTATAAATAAACAATGATTGATTGATAGACCAATAAATGAACGTAAATACTGACATATTTTTTCATTATAATACACCACCTGCTGCTGATCCGCCTCCGATTGGGATAGTTTCCTGATGGCTCCACTTTGGACGGGACTCTCGCTACTATATTGGATCCACTTTGGTCTGGATTCTCACGGCTATGTTAGATCCACTATGGATTGGACTTTCACAATATCATGTTAGATCCGCTCGACATCCATTGCATTCGTTTCCCTGGGGGGGGGTGGGGGTGGGGGGGGGGGGGTGGAGTGTTTCAGCTTGTTCTGTTTTCAATGACTATACAAACTGGACGGTTGAGCTTTACCCTACTCACAGGGAACTTTGTTCAACAATTGCCATTCAACATACACGGCAAACTTCTTTCGGCGCGTCACTCTAAAAACTCCGGGTAGGAACGACACACATACAAGCAATTCCTATTGCTAAAACAAGAATGTTTTAATGTAGACACAGAATCATCATACTGCTGTGATTATATGACTCAAGTTTTCATTCAAGGCTAAGGCAAAATATCGAGATAAATATCGTGTATCGCGATATATATAGTAGCGGGACTTTTGCTACTGTGTTGGATGCACTTTGGACTGGACTCTCACGGTTGTGTTGGATCCATTATGGATTGAAATTTCACAGTATCATGTTAGATCCGCTTGACATCCATTGCTTTCGGACCCCCTGGCGGGGGGTGGGGGGGGGGGGGGTTGCCCACATATGCGGTCCTTTCCAAGGTTTCTCATAGTCATCATTGTCACTGTCACCGACGTCCCACTGGGGTGAGTTTTCCTTGCCCTTATGTGGGCTCTACCGAGGATGTCGTTGTGGTTTGTGTTGTGGTTTGTGCATCCCTTTGAGACACTAGTGATTTAGGGCTATATAAATAAACATTGATTGATGATTGATTGATATGGCCTAAAAATATCGAGATATTAAAAAAAGGCCATATCGCTCAGCCCTAATTCCACGTGTATAAGTACTCTATTGCCCTGAAGCGTTTGGCTGTTGGTTGGACCAGTCAGGTGTGGCTGGAGAGAACAACCAATCAATCACCAGCTTAGTTCAACTCAACAGTCCACCATGAATATGGCATACCAAAGTACTTTTTAAATCACAGCTCTGCTAACTGAATGTGGGTTGACAAAATTTTAGTCGGTTGACATTAGGTTTACAACTCGCTAGTGACCATCTATGAAATGTTATTGCAAAACGGACGATTGATTGATTGATACTTTTATTAGTAGATTGCACAGTTCAGTACATATTCCGTACAATTGACCACTAAATGGTAACACCCGAATAAGTTTTTCAACTTGTTTAAGTCGGGGTCCACGTTAATCAATTCATGGTAAATGGACGATTGGCAAAATGACAACGGGCCTTGGTTGACATTGTCACATATGCGGTCCTCTCCAAGGTTTCTCATAGTCATCATTGTTGACGTATCACCGGGGTGAGTTTTTCCTTGCCCTTATGTGGGCTCTACCGAGGATGTCGTTGTGGTTTGTGCAGCCCTTTGAGACACTTGTGATTTAGGGCTATATAAACAAACATTGCTTGATTGATTGATAGACCAATAAATGAACGTAAATACTGACATATTTTCTCATTATAATACACCACAGGGAGAATAGCGAAACAAACCCCGCCCCTAAAGCAGCTGATTGGTCAATGTGCAATGCCCGATTTGTCCACAAACACTGTGATTGGCTTTCCCGTGAGGCATTTCACACGCAACTGATCCCGAGTCATGGTCGAAGGGAAGTGATCGAGCGGTCGCCTCGTCACACAAATGGCTCGTCTCGGTATCCGTCAACGAGAAAGGCCTCGGCGAATAGATTGATTGGATATTCCAAACGTCTGGCAACAGCACACACGTCAAATACAGCGCGGCTGGCGCTCAGTGAGCCTGCGCTAAGAGCAAAAGAGGAGGTTCCCGAATAGAGTCCTTTATTTATTATTTCTTTGTTTTCAGTCGGGGAAATAATTACAGCGGCACATTGCACAGCACTTCATTTATTGTAGTTGGCCGCATACACCAGAAAACTGGATAAGATTACAGTGGTTAGCCGAAGGCCAAAGCCAAGAGGAGGAGGATGAAGCGGCGCAATGCGGACTGCAGCAAACTCCGACGGCCGGTAAAACGGAACCGAATCACCGAGGGGATATACGGCAGGTAACGTATATAGAGGTGGACGTCGGTTTGGGTCCTTGCGACAGCGAACGAGGGCGCTCTTTAACAACGCCAATCACGTCATAGCTACTAAATATGGACCCGTTTAAATGTTCATATTCATACAACCACACTGCTAGCGCTACCTAGCTTGTTGACACGGCTAACTAGCTGCTATTATTGGTAGCTACACAAGTGGGTTTTCCTTGTATGCTAGCAGCTAGCTCAATTTAGGCCACACAATAGCAGTTTTGGACAATACCACAAATTAACCATACAATATTACTCGGAAATGTAGTGGTTTTGGGGGGAAGGGGTATTTATTTAATGAGCAGCGACAATGTCAACCAAGGCCCGTTGTCATTTTGCCAATCGTCCGTTTTGCAATAACATTTCATGGATGGTCACAAGCGAGTTATAAACCTAATGTCAACCAACTAAAATCTTGTTAATCCACATTCAGTTAGCATAGCTGTGATTTAAAAAGTACTTTGGTATGCCGTATTCATGGTGGACTGTTGAGTTGAACTAAGCTGGTGATTGATTGGTTGCTCTCTCCAGCCACACCTGACTGGTCCAACCATCAGCCTAACGCTTCAGGGCAATAGCGTACTTATACACGTGGAATTAGGGCTGGGCGATATGGCGTTTTTTAAATATCTCAATATTTCTAGGGCATATCAATCAATCATCAATCATCCATCCATCCATTTTCTACCGCTTATTCCCTTTTGAGGGGCGCTGGCGCCTATTTCAGCTACAGTCGGGCGGAAGGCGGAGTACACCCTGGACAAGTCGCCACCTCATCGCAGGGCCAACACAGATAGACAGGCAACATTCACACTCACAATCACACACTAGGGCAGTGGTTCTTAACCTTGTTGGAGGTACTGAACACCACTAGTTTCATATGCGCATTCAACGAACCCTTCTTTAGGGAAAAATAATTTTTTCGGTTGGGGACATCTCTATCTCTGATCCGACTCCGCTTGGGATGGTTTCCTGTGGACGGGACTCTCGCTGCTGTCTTGGATCCGCTTTGAACTGAATTCTCGCGGCTGTGTTGGAGCCACTATGGATTGAACTTTCACAGTATCATGTTAGACCCGCTCGAAATCCATTGCTTTCAGTCCCCTAGAGGGGGGGGGGGGGTTGCCCACATTTGAGGTCCTCTCCAAGGTTTCTTATTGTCATCATTGTCATTGGCGTCCCACTGGGTGTGAATTCTCCTTGCCCACTGGGTGTGAGTTTTCCTTGCCCTTATGTGGGTTCTTCCGTGGATGTCGTAGTCGTAGTGGTTTGTACAAGTCCTCTGAGACATTTGTGATTTAGGGCTATATAAATAAACATTGATTGATTGATTTTTTTCAAATTCAAGACAAAGTTATGATTTTTTTTTACTGGTACACAATATGAACCGTGCATGAACATCACCTTTTTCAAAGAACAAAACCAACACAGTGCATCTACTCATAACAAATTACACACCTGACTTCTGCTGTTGCCGTATCCATAATATGCCGTAAGGGAGAAGTTATTATGGACAAGACGGGTCAGGTGTGGCTTGACCTCCGCAGCGGAGGCTCCACCGAACCCCAGAAGCCGACTCACCGAACCCCTAGGGTTCGATCAAACCCAGGTTTTGAACCACTGCACTAGGGCCAATTTAGTGTTGCCAATCAACCTATCCCCAGGTGCATGTGTTTGGAAGTGGGAGGAAGCTGGAGTACCTGGAGGGAACCCACGCATTCACGGGGAGAACATGCGAACCCCACACACAAAGATCCCGAGCCCGGGATTGAACCCAGGACTGCAGGACCTTCGTATTGTGAGGCAGACACACTAACCCCTCTACCACCGTGAAGCCAATCAATCAATGTTTATTTATATAGCCCTAAATCACTAGTGTCTCAAAGGGCTGCACAAACCACAACGACATCCTCGGTAGAGCCCACATAAGGGCAAGGATAACTCACCCCAGTGGGACGTCTGTGACAGTGACAATGATGACTATGAGAAACCTTGGAGAGGATTCCAGGGGTCCGAAAGCAATGGATGTCAAGCGGGTCTAACATGATACTGTGAAATTTTAATCCATAATGAATCCAACACAACCGTGAGAGTCCAGTCCAAAGTGCATCCAACACAGTAGCGGGAGTCCCGCAACTATATATATTGCGATACACCATATATATATCAATATTTTGCCTTAGCCTTGAATGAACACTTGAGTCATATAATCACAGCAGTATGATGATTCTGTGTCTACATTAAAACATTCTTGTTCATACTGCATTAATATATGCTCATTTTAAACTTTAATGCAGAGAAGGAAATCACAACTAAGTCAATTGACCAAAACTGTATTTATTAAACTGTTATTAGCAGGTGACTTTTCAAATGATGCTACATATTAGCAGTAATGTTACTTTTGATAACAACGCTTGTGCCCCACACTTGTCAAATTAAAGTTGTCTATTCAACATATTCCTACTTGAAGCCAAACCACCGCCAGACGATGGACCCCCTGCTGTTTTTCGTGGGAATTAAATCTTCCTCTATTTGCACCTTCTCTCTCTCGTATTACCACTTGCACGGCTTTGCTAGCATCACAGCTAAATCCAATCCAATACAATCCACTTTATTTGTATAGCACATTTAAACAACGTTTCCAAAGTGCTGCACAGCCATGTTAAAACCAATATTATGCTCCACCAATGACTGAATAAAAACAAAAAACTAATATAAAAATAAATATGATTAAAACAATTTTAAAGGGTAAAATCAATTAAAACAGTAAAATAGAAATGAAAGTGTATAAAAAACACAGAGGACAACACAACTCACGTAGTGTTAAAAGCCAAAGAATAAAAGTGGGTCTTAAGACAAGACTTAAAACACTCCACTGTGGAAGCAGTTTGAACATGGAGGGGCAGAGTATTCCAGAGCTTAGGGCCGACCACAGAGAAGGCCCTGTCTCCCCTGGTTTTAAGTCTGGTCTTGGGCACCACGAGCTGGAACTGGCTCTCGGACATCAGAGCCCGCGCAGGAGTGTAAATTTGGATGAGGTCCGAGATATACTGAGGTGCCAGTCCATGTAAAGATTTAAAAACAAACCAGTGTTTTAAAATCAATTCTAAAATGAACAGGGAGCCAGTGCAAACTCTGAAGAATTGAGGTTATATGCTGGCGTTTCCTGGCCCCTGTTAAAAGTCGTGCTGCCGCGTTCTGGACTAACTGCAACCAGTAGAGAGCTTTTTGGCTAATGCCAGCATAAAGTGCATTGCTGTAGTCCAGGCGACTTGATATAAAAGCATGCACGACTTGTTCAAAAAGGTTAAAAGATAAAAACGGTTTAACCTTTACTAAAAGACAAAAGTTACCCATGCTGCAACCTCTCTGCTCCACGGGGGCGTATACATATGTGACGTATGACGTCACAATATGTGACGTATGTAAGAAAGTGCACTTACACTCTGTGAGAAGGAGACACAAGAAAGAGTGGGATGAGCCTATAGTGTAATGCCCGCAGCTAAAAGCAACTGCGTGAGAACGTATACTCGAATATCACGATATAGTCATTTTCTATATCGCACAGAGACAAACCAGCGATTTATCGCGTGTATGGATATATCGCCCAGCCCTACGTGGAATCATATCACAGTCCTTGAAATACTGACAAAGTGCACTCATAATTGTATAAATCAAACAACTGCTGGGTTTCCCATTTTCTGACTCGGGGTGTTTTCACAACACTTTTGCAAGTACAGTTCGTTTGGTTAAATGTGATGATCGCCAGGACCAAACCGGGACAGAGAGACCTGAGTGATTGAAGAATCTCCACCAACTGCATAAACACTCCAAAACACAGGGATATGCTGTCACAAAATGCAACTGTCCGGAATGATGCAACACCCGACAAAAAGCGAAGGGAAAATGAGCCAAAAACTAGTTAAATGTGAGAACAGAAGTATGTGAACATACCATGCTATTTTTTTTTAAGTGTTGTATTACAGGGTTACAAAAGTTGTCAGAAACACTGTCACATTCCTATATAACTTTTATATGGTCTTTCTGGGTTGGCCTTGCGATGAGGTGGATACTTGTCCTGGGTTTTTCCGCCTTCCACCAGAGTGCAGCTGGTATAGGCTTCAGACCCCCCTCCCCTGTAAGACTTCAAGATTTGGGTATGGGACAACTTTATGCATGAGCTTAAAAGAAAGCTACCAGATTGCACAAAAGTGACCACCAAGAATCATTTTTATTTTTGGTCGGGACCATAGGGTTGTGCTGCAATGTGAACCTGCTCAAGTCACTGAAATCCTTCTGAAATGCTCTCAAGCTCAACAGCCCACTATGATTACATGTTCAAGAAACAATGTAGAAGCTATAGATTGCAGAACAAAATCTCTTCTGGACTCTATTCAAGATGTTATCGCATGTTTATGTAGACTTTGTTACATTTTATAAGCTGCTGTAGACCACAAGCAACAAATAGGTTTGTAATCAAACAGCAGCAATAAGCTCAGATACATTTATTTACTTAACCCCTGTTATATGTTCTAAACTTTGGGTGTTAAAGGCCTACTGAAACCCACTACTACCGACCACGCAGTCTGATAGTTTACATATCAAAGATGAAATCTTAACATTGCAACACATGCCAATACGGCTTTTTTAATTTACTAAATTGCAATTTAAAATTTCGTACAAAGTATCCCGTTGAAAACGTGGCGGTATGATGGCGCGTATGATGACGTATGCGCGTGATGTCACGGATTGTAGCGGACATTTTTTTCCAGCCTGATCCCAGCTATATAAGTCGTCTGCTTTAATCACATAATTACACAGTATTCTGGACATCTGTGTTGCAAAATCTTTTGCAATTTGTTCAATTAATAATGTAGACGTCAAATAAGAATGATGTAGGTGGGAAGCGGTGTATTGCGGCTGCCTTTAGCAACACAAACACAGCCGGTGTTTCCTTGGTTACATTCCCGAAGGTGAAGCTTTACTTTGGAACAGAACGGTCAAGCGAACATGGTTCTCTACCACATGTCAACCGGCAGGTTTCGGTGAGAAAATTGTAGTAATAATTCGGCTGTTACCGTAGACATGAGCGGAGCTTGCGTTGTTCCTCGTGCACCTGTCAAAGAGGTAGCTAGCTGCGTATTCTCTTGCCTCCTCCAACCGGCCGCCCCCGAATGTGGGATGCTTCCACCGTGGAGGAGGGGGAAAAAAAGCTCAGCCCGGCCCGACCGGCTGCCTTTGCCTCGCCTCGTCGAGAAACATGGCTTCCCTCAGAGACACTGGCGGTCACCACACCCGTGGCCACACCCCTCCAACTTTCACAAACGACTATATAATCTCACTAAAACATTAGTAACACAATAAACAGATAAGGGATTTCCCAGAAATATCCTAGTAAGTGTGTCTAATAACATCTGAATCGCTCCCACTGCCCTGTCTTTTTTTTTTTTTTTCTAGTCCTTCACTCTCACTATCCTCATCCACGAATCTTTCATCCTCGCTCAAATTATGGGGAAATCGTCGCTTTCTCGGTCCAAATCGCTCTCGCTGCTGGTGGCCATGATTGTAAACAATGTGAGGATGTGAGGAGCTCCACAACCTGTGACGTCAAGTGCACATCGTCTGCTACTTCCGTTACAGGCAAGGCTTTTTTATTAGCGACCAAAAGTTGCAAACTTTATCGTCAATGTTCTCTAGTAAATCCTTTCAGCAAAAATATGGCAATATCGCGAAATGATCAAGTGTGACACATAGAATGACCCGCTATCCCCGTTTGAATAAGAAAATCTAATTTTAGTAGGCCTTTAAATGTAACATTGCCAGTATTAAAATTATTGTTTTATAGTATGTATTTTAATTACAAAAAATGTTTCCTCATCTCTGCAGCACTTTCCTCTACCTGAAATTTCTGGTGGTGTGGGCGTTGGTGCTACTGGCTGACTTTGTGTTGGAGTTCAGGTTTGAGTACCTCTGGCCATTCTGGCTATTCCTCCGGAGTGTGTACGACTCCTTCAGATACCAGGGGCTGGTGAGTTCTTGTATAATAAACATTTTTGTAAGGCTTGTTTGTGTAGACACTAGAGTAAGTTTCAGACAGGTTTGCATCATATTGTATGCAAAAATGGTTATATCAACAAACCAGTGCACTCTTTACCTGGCTTATAAACAGCCTGTGGTGCCTGGTTACTGCAGTGTTTTCCAGTGACTCATAGCTATTAGCTAGCATAGAAACTATGCAATATCAAAATTAAGTGACAATCATCCTGGAAATTAAAAGGCTAGATGTGATTTTTCCAGGGTGCCTATAGAACTGGATTGTAACTGCCCTCTTCTTCTCAACAGGCCTTTTCAGTATTCTTTGTGTTTGTGGCGCTTACTTCGGACTTCATTTGCCTCCTCTTCATTCCCGTACAATGGCTATTCTTTGCTGCCAGTACTTATGTGTGGGTGCAGTATGTCCACACAGGTAACAAGACATTCCTTTCTTTATGTAAAAATAAAAAACATACTAGGATTGTGTCAATGGCGAAATCCCTATACTGACATAGTACCCATGAATTTAAACAATTCTTGATACTTACTACTCAATAAACTCACTATTTTATTGAAAACTCAAAAATGTTCAAGTATTTAAGATCAATTTGCTTCTTTTCTTAAACATCTTTTTACTCATAATTTATATCACAGTATCATCTGCCAATACGAAACTATAAAAAAGAACAGCAGTTTACCAGTATATCAAAACAAACAATAGTGTCCTTATAGACATCGTCAAATATGACAACAATAATCCACTATTTTAATTGATAAAACGAACAGCAGTGACATGGCGTCTTTAAATACATAAAACAAACAATATTGTTTTTAATATTCTTTCGGTATGTGTTGTGACATTCTAATGTAATTTGTAATGAAATAGGCAAACAGGTTTTTAAAGACATATCTTAGTTTTTTTTAATATCATCCTTTTCTCATTACGTTATGCCATTTTGCTCTATTCTATTTTTGCTGTTTTGATGTTTTGATTTTTTTTTAAATGTTTATTCCTACAATGTGTCACAGGCCCATTTAAAAGAGCAATGTTCAAAAATTGGCCCCCATGCCACACTTTGTCTTCCTAGTGAAATAAGTAAACCGGTGATGTTCAAAGTGTTGCCAAACAAAATAGGAATGTCTCCAAACCGTTTTTTTTAAGCACTTACAGAAATGTTAAAAGTTGGGTTGCACGCTTTTGTAACTTTACTGTAAACGGCAGTAATGGACATTCCCTGGGCTTGTGGGGTCAGATCTCTGCTCTTTCTCTCACTCGTGGTGCGGAAAGTATTTTTGTGACCACTTGTATTTGATTACTGCAAAATACATGATGCAAAACGTGGTTCTCTTTCACTTTTGCATGCACTTCTATTCGTTATATATAGCGACAAAGTCAGTAAAGTGGATCACCGATCATTTCTGCTACATCCTTGACAAACCAGGCGCGCAAAAGATGTGTTGTGAAGCAGAGTTGCGCTATACCTACCGTTAATGCTACACTGCCACACTTCCATTATACTTTGTTGATGAGCAAGGGCAAAATGTCCATGAATAAGTAAAGACATGAAAAACACCGGTTTATTTTTTTTTAAAGTCAGCATGCGTTCTTCAGTAATGACTTAGTGCTCACATGCCGGGAATTGAGCGGCTCACCGAAGAAAAAGTGCACAGTATTCGGTACTGACTATACTAAAGAAGTAATAAATGTATTATTGTGTGTTAGTATTGAATTATTGATATATTTGACAACCCTAGCACATACTATGAATGACACAAGTATATATAACTCATAGTGATCAAGCATGCCACCTGTTGACCAGATGTCAGGTTTATAATGAAAAATCTATAGTACTTGTCAGGGGAGGGACATGGTCCTTGGTGGCTTTCCTTGTGCGTCTGTGTGAAAGTGATGAAGGGAATCATGTGACCCAATCAAGTTTAGTTATTCTCACATTACTCTTGTTGAAGACTAAATTAAGTCTCTTACTCATCTTTGTGCAGTATATACAAATTCTTAAAACTGATACACAATGTCAAGTGAACCTTATTTTTCTCTTTTCACTTATTTTTCACCTTCGATTGACAATCCTTACTCCTTCTTCTTCAGAGAGAGGAGTTTGTCTACCCACAGTGTCACTATGGATACTTTTCGTGTACATAGAAGCAGCCATCAGATTCAAAGACCTGAAGAACTTCCATGTAGACTTGTGTCGTCCCTTTGCTGCACACTGGTGAGCCACTGTTGGATCTTTTCCGAATGTAAACATCCACACAACA
Source organism: Nerophis ophidion (assembly GCF_033978795.1). Taxonomy (NCBI): domain Eukaryota; kingdom Metazoa; phylum Chordata; class Actinopteri; order Syngnathiformes; family Syngnathidae; genus Nerophis; species Nerophis ophidion. Next base: position 54,258,878 of record NC_084613.1, read on the forward strand.
TTGAACAGAGATGTTTTATGAATGTTACCTATTAAAATTAGTGCATCGTCACTTTCTAATTTTGTTAGTACATCTCAATATGAAGACATAAACAGTACATTTGTATGGTAGGCTTATTTATTTTAACATAGAGAGCCAGTAACTCAGGAAAAACTAGGATTTTAAAAACGTCCATTTTTGTTTTTTGAAATAAATCTGCCACAAAATGCTCTGTTCAGACTGCTGTCTTTGTACCATATTTTTCGGACTATAAGTCGCTCCAGAGTATAAATCACACCTGCCGAAAATGCATAATACAGAAGGAAAAAAACATATATAAGTCACACTAGTATAAGTCGCATTTTTGGGGGAAATTTATTTAATAAAACCCAACACCAAGAATAGACATTTGAAAGGTAATTTAAAATAAATAAAGAATAATGAACAACAGGCTGAATAAGTGTACGTTATGACGCATAAATAACCAACTGAGAAGGTGCCTGGTATGTTAACGTAACATATTATGGTAAGAGTCATTCAAATAACTACAACATATAGAACATGCTATACGTTTACCAAACAATCTGTCACTCCTAACTGCTAAATCCGATGAAATCTTATACGTCTAGTCTCTTACGTGAATGAGCTAAATAATACTATTTGCTATTTTACGGTAATGTGTTAATTTTACACGTAAGTCGCTCCTGTGTATAAGTCGCACCTCCGGCCAAACTATGAAAAAAAACTGCGACTTATGGTCCGAAAAATACGGTAAGTTACAAACTCATACAATTATCATTCCCCCACTTTAAATATAACTTTTAATTGTTTGTGCAAGACAACAACATGTTTAAAATATACTATATTATAACTGTTTTTTTATAACTAAATACCTAAACGTAGCATCACATTTTTTTACCTTTGGGTGCCACAAGCTTTATGCATAATTCTGGTGGATATTTCTTGGCAAAACTGGTTGATTTCTTTTGGTAAGGGACCATTTCTTAAGCATAGTTTGTGTTTTGTCAAGGCCATTATAGAAGCTCAAAAATGTTTTAGCGCGCTACAGTTGTCAAAGAACACGAGATCAAGTTTTCGGGTGTTATGACTGATGAACATTTGTCAATATACATAACATATAAATGTTACAAAGGCTAAAATATCTAAATCTACTGCTATTTTGAAGAAACTGAAGGGATTGCTAAATCAAAAAGCATTGTATATTTTGTATAACTCGCTGATTGTTCCATTTCTAACATACTGTATTGAAGTGTGGGGTAGTGCCTGTAAAACATACTTAAATACAATCTTCCTTTTGCAGAAAATAGCTGTAAAAATAATTTCTTCAAAAGCATACAGGGAACCCACAAAGCAATATTCAAACAGTTAAATGTGTTAACATTTCATGAGCTGGCAGAGTATAATGTCCTAAAAATCATGTACAAAGCACATGCTTGAACATGATTTCTCAATTCTACCAAACGACATTCAAAACAGATTTATAAAAATAGAAAGTAATTATAATCTGAAAGGAACTTAGATATTTAATGAATCTACATTTATAACAGTAATAATGGAAATAAGTATTTCAATCAAACGTGTTGGTTTATGGAACAAAGTTGACAGTGGAATATAACAATGTACATCTCTTTCTGTATTTAGAAAAAATCATAATGAAAGGATATTACTGAGTAGAGTTATTTTTTTCATTGTTGGTTTAAATCTTGTAAAATGGAAATATGGCTTTGTCGTCACCAACTTTGAAAGTCAATTGTATTCGACACATGTATTTTCATTCATATTTTACTCCAGCATTAATTAGTGATTTATTTTTATTTTATTCCTTTGTTTGTTTTTTACGATGAATACAAATAAATGAACTGAACTGAATATAGTGCCAAGATTAGCCGCTTTGTTGTTAGCGGTGTTCAGTGGTTACCTTTTAACCCAGAAACAAAAGTCCTGCCTAATGATCTTTATCGATCGCCTCAACATAATACAGTAATGGAAAATACGACAAATACTGGACTGTAATAGTAAGACATGATTAAGACTTAATTTCCCACTTAATGTATGCCAAAAATACGTATAATATTTTGTGGCTTGTGTCCTCTCAGCCCATGGTGATTTAAACGGGGTTGACTGTGGACACTGGTGTTCCAGCACTTTTCCAGTTCATGGCAGGCACCCATGATGAGTGTTTGTAAAGTTCTGACCGCAAGCGATGTCTCATGTTTTTTGTCTATAAAAACCTTCTCCTTTTCATTTGGAGTTTTTAATTTGAGTATTGTATTCATTTTTTTTTTTAAATTAAAATACTGTTTTTTGTGGACTAACTCTTATTATTTTTGTTTTTTTTAGCATTGGCTATCCAGTGGTCACACTGGGCTTTGGCTTTAAGAGCTATGTAAGCTATAAGATGCGCCTCCGGAAACAGAAGGAGGTGCAGAAAGAGAATGAGTTTTACATGCAGCTCCTGCAGCAGGCTCTGCCTCCAGAGCAGCAGATGCTCCAAAGGCAGGAGCGAGAAGCAGAAGAAGGTAAGATTGAACAGCATGTACTTACACATCTCAAAAAATGTAAATATTGTGCAAAATGTATTAAATTTCAAGAGTTCAATTAGGACACAGAGCAATTAAATGATGGAAGTTTTTATTGTTAATGTTTTGATTACAATGTTGAAGTTTTTGACAATCATCACAGAAAATGTTTAAGAAATGTATTCTTGAAATATCTGTTTATAGTAAACATGTACATTAAGTGTGTTCTAATTTCGAAATTAAAATACCTAAATCAACTTGTTTTCAAAAATACTGTAATTTGTGGCGATGCACTAGTGTAGAGTATGTCATATTACCATAGATATTGAATATAATTTTATTTTGGTCCAACTTTAAATTTCTCTCTGGAACTTTGTCTTACAAGTTTATTTTGCTGTTTATGTAGCTTGTAAACCAATATAAGGCCCTAACCACCACCCATCAGGAGCAAGGGGGAAGTGTCTTGCTCAAGGACACAACGGACGTGACTAGGTTGGTCGAATATGGGGATCGAACCAGGAACCCTCAGGTTGCTGGCACGGCCACTCTCCCAACTGCGCCACGCCGTCCCTGTAGAAAATATGCAACATTTACCTTGGATAGTGGACTTTTACTATATCTCCTGCGAGCTGCTTCTGTCAAACACACAATTATCAGCTTCGCCATATTTTTATGTATAAATGTCCGTCATTTACAAATTATTGTAACATTCTTGGGTGACTGTACCAACTCATTCTGCTTCAATATGGTGCAGATTAGCAGCGCTTTGTTCGAACTGCTATGCCAAATTAGCTATACACACACACTTCGGTCATGTTTTTTGTTTATTTTTTTCTTTAATTAATTGAATATCATCTACATTTTTCTCAGCACCATTCTTAACACTCACTTTTTTCACATCACTGGTTGTAAAAACAAAGTTATATCTTGCTAGCTACAGGGAAATGCTAGAGAGTGATACACTGAATATTTTGGTCGGATATTTTAGACTTTAGTCTGACATTCGCTATGCCAAACAGCGGTGGGGAGGCTCTCAACTTTAAAGCGCTGCAATTAGCTGAGAATCATATTGTTTTTAAAAAAATGTGTGAGCCAGAGCACTCGTAAGCTGAGGTACAACTATACAGCACTTAGAATCATGTTTGAACCATTTCATGTTGAAGGTCTTCATTTCAGTCATATATTTTGTGTTGTAATTATAGTAGTTAAACTGCAAAGAGTAACATTTGACTTAACTATTTCATATGATATGCATCTCATTAATCCACTTGTTCTTACAGCAGCAGCTAAAGGATTACCTGAAGTGGACACACCTCCAGTGTTGCAGAATGGCGCCCCTGCCAATAAAAAGACCTCGGCGTCACTGCCGGAGTTAGAGTATAAAGAAAAAGGGAAAGAGGCGAAGGGTAGTGGGGACACTAAAAAGCAGCACAACAGCAACAGCATCCTGCCATCATCAGTGGACTCTAAACTCCAGGAGATGGAGTATATGGAGAACCATATTAACAGCAAAAGACTAACCACAGAACTGGGCAGCACAGAAAACCTGTTGCTTAAAGAGGACAACAATTCCTCTTGCTCGTCCTCTTCCTCCTCCTCCTCCAAAAATTACAAAAACAACAATGCCACTGCGCTCAACTCCTCGCCGCGTGGCCACAGTGCTACAAATGGCAGTGTGCCCTCCTCTGCGCCTTCCTCCTCCTCCACAGGAAAGAACGAGAAGAAGCACAAGTTAGCGGTCGGGAAAGGGACTTCAGGTGGCTCCAACAGGGATCCCACAGACAACTGTATCCCCAACAACCAGCTTAGCAAGCCAGAAGCACTTGTTAGGTAAGCGCCTGATTATTCAAATATTTGATACATGCCTAATCTATGCTGTTGCATCCGCTGATCTTAATTGTGGCATCTAAAATAAAATTAGATTTTACATAAGAAGCATACTCATTCACAATTGACAGTTACATACTGACAATAAGCACAAATTATCGTCTACTACATGTTCTGTACAGATAGATGTCATCCATATTGTCCATAATTAGAGCAAAACTTTTTCCAAACAAACTATAGTTTTATTTCCATTATCACAGGGGTTACCTTCCTCCAAGAGTGGTGAGTGAATTTCTGGGAAGTAAGGACATTTATTTTTATTTTTTTCAATAAATCTTATATGCATTTGAAGTCTTTAAAAGCCCGCCACACAGCTGTAAATTGCAAATGGAACCACAAATCACCCTCTCCAAAAGTATATGTAAAAAAAATTATAGACTGTTAAAATGTGTATTTTCAACTTATCACTGTTATTTTTTCCCAGAAAAGGTAAAAAATTAACCCTATGAACATTATATAGATTCACCCGGTCACCGAATTAGGTACACCGGCACGCCCTCCTATCGATTTAGACTGCATTGAAAAAGCTGCTTTTAGCAGCATTCATGTCACGGCATGTTACATGTTAGTATTATGCGCATGCCACAATTAAATGAAAATAATACCTTATCTTACCTTTTTGTGGGGCAGTGTGACATATGGTAGAACGGCCGACCAGAATTTTGAGGGTTCCAGATTTGAATCCAGCTTTCACTGTCTTAGTCACTGCTGTTGTGTCTTGTGGCAAGACACTTCACTCACCTTTCTCCCAGTGCCACCCACACTGGTGTAAATGTAGCTTACATGTAAATAGTGGGTTTCTTAATGTAAAGCACTTTGATTCATTAGAGAAAATCCGCTACATTACACTTCATTTGTGTTTCCTCCCCATATGGCTGAGAGTTAATGTCTAAAAGGGTACAGTACATCTTCGCTCTGACATCATGATGTAGCCAGAGTGCAAAATCTCGGGAACTGAGGCATGCTTTTACTTTATTATAGGTTTCCGATGACGTCATCCGAGGACGTCCGCCGTCTTTTGTGTCAAAACTAAGCGAAGAGTTTATGCAAACACTTGTAACGAAGCATGCCTCTATTGTTATTTTTGTACGAAATGGGTCACATGCATTGTGTGGGGTTGTAAAAATCGCGCGAATTCAGGACAAGGAACCACAAAGTACTACGATATTCCGAAGGTCATTGTAGAGCAGGGAAAATAAACCTAGCGAATGTCGACAGAAAGGCGCAACCTGTCGCTGGCTCGAATCAATCGATCTGGATTTACTCCCGATCCAGCAAAATGACACAATAAAGTTTGCTCTGATCATTTTGTAACAGGTAATGCTTTGAATTATGTTGTTTTCCTTGTCGATGATAAAGGCTGTTATGCTTATGGAAGTAGCCAGTAAGATTTTTCTTTTGTAACTATTGTGCTGTCGCGCATCTTCACACTCACTTCAATTGCAAATAACAATGCGGCAACATGTGAACATATTTCAGAAATACGGCCATACACGTACAGTGTCCAAATATGGATGAGTTGATCTCTGTGAGCGACAAACACGAGCAAGCCAGATTAATTTCCTGTACCCATTTACACACAAAGTAAATGTACTCTTCCAGCGACTTCTAGCCCTTGAGCTCATCCAGTGTAGAGGCACTTACATTGTTCACCAAATAGTTGACTTTGTCCGGGTAACTTATATCCAGATTCCAAATCAGTCGCCCATTCGTCTTTTCCCAACCCATCTTATACGGATCTTTATCCCCATTATCCCTTCAAATACTGAAAATACCTGGCTTTGCAAACCCCATCTATGTCTGTAGGAAACTTTCACGTCCTCTTTCAAATTTCCCAAAGTTGTCGTCATTGTCGAAGCAAAAGTGCTAAAAATATTTAGAAAACTGCTGCTGGCAAATAAACAAATTTATGACACACAAAATGACAGCTGTAATCCTTCCCTAATGGAAACCCATGTATTGGACGCTTTGACATTGTTCAACCCGTGTATCCAACATTGTAAAAATATTTCTAAGTCAGAAGAGACTAAATATCGTAGTTCACCTTTTAAATAAAATGGTTAACTTAGGTGTTCGTTGAATGTTGGTATGATGTAATCCAATGACAAACTAGTTGTATTGATAAGAGCACACAAAATTAATTTCAGAAATGACTTTGAATGTACATTTTTTAGTGTCAATATAATTTTTTGTGTCACACATAGAACATATCTTTTCACAAAATGTTTAATTCTTTAAAAGTTGTATAATCTTATAACCTTTTATTATTTACACAATATATTTCTGACATTTTAAGGACTTTTGTACTGCTTAGCAAGATTTTCTTAATTCATGTGCAGCCACCTCTCTTTGACATATCTATCCTAGTACACTGTCCAAGTTCTTGGCCTATATACATTTAGCATGTTCACATTCAGTTATGGAGAAAAATGTATTTCCATAAGTACTTAAATTGCTGATTAATTTTATCATTCAATTGCTACTCATTCCATTTTAATGTGTGCATTCTTTAAAATGATCAACTGAGGGGGTTCCCATGCTGCTGTGGCCTATGCATATGTTAAGATTTTGGTTAAGATGTCCTTCCACTCTTACTGCTCGTGTCTGGAACAGATTGGAGCAGGACGTTAAGAAGCTGAAGGCGGACCTGCAGGCGAGCCGGCAGGTGGAACAGGACCTGCGCAGCCAGATTGGAACACTGGGCAGTGCTGAGCGCTCAATACGTACTGAGCTAGGTCAACTTCGCCAGGAAAATGAGCTTCTTCAGAATAAGTGAGTGGCTCAAACAAGGTCACACTTGTGAAGCTTTGGGTTTAGGATCGTGACCAGAAAGTGTATAAATAAACACCAGGGAAAGCGCATAAAAACCTCACTGCAATCTTCGAAACCTTTTCGAAGTCCATCCATCCATTTTCTACTGTCATTAAAAAAACTTTTAACACATTGTGTGTATGCACCTACAGGCTCCACAATGCTGTGCAGGCAAAGCAAAAGGACAAGCAAGCTGTGGGACAACTAGAGAAGAGGCTTAAAGCTGAGCAGGAAGCTCGTACGACTGCTGAGAAACAGCTCGCAGACGAAAAGAAGCGCAAAAAGCTTGAGGAGGCTACAGCAGCCAGGGCAGTAGCATTAGCTGCTGCTTCCAGGTATACTGCGCATCTGAAAGGATGCCACACTGGGTTTCTCCACAACTGCTGTTATTTAGCTATCTGTTCATTGTTAAGTTGTTTATGTCCTGCTTTTCAGAGGGGAGTGCACAGACACGCTGCGAAGGCGGATCACAGAATTAGAAACAGAGTGTAAGAAACTAACCCTGGACAACAAGCTTAAGGAGGACCAGATCAGGGATCTTGACTCAAAGGCTCAGGTAATAAAGATGTTTTTTTATTGATTTTGTTACAATTTTGTTTCTGTGTGTTACATAGTCTAAATCATGCATGTTGGGTTAACCGTAAAGTGGACTCTAAATCAGGGGTGTCCAAACTTTTTGACCTGGGCGCTGCATTGGGCCAAAAGCTGACTGCACGTGTAGTAACAATCTGTGTGTGTGTGTGTGTGTGTCTGTGTCTGTGTCTGTGTGTGTGTGTGTGTGTGTGTGTGTGTGTGTGTGTGTGTGTGTGTGTGTGTGTGTGTACACATTCATTAAGTTGGGTTCTTTTATGAATTTATTACGGGACCAAATCTGCTGGGTCAAAAGTATACATACAGCAATATTAATATTTGGTCACATGTCCCCTTGGCAAGTTTCACTGCAGTAAGATGCTTTTGGTAGCCATCCGCAAGCTGCTGGCGGAATTTTGACCACCACTTTTGACAACATTTGTGCAGTTCAGCTAATTTTGTTGGTTTTCTCACATGGATTTCTCCTCCAAACATATTACTGGGTATTGTGGCCTAACAGCTCAATTTTTGTTTCATCTGACCACAGAACTTTCCTCCAGAATGTCTTATCATTGTCCATGTGATCAGCAGCAAACTTTAGACTAGGGCTGGGGGATATATCGATATACACGATATATCGCAGGTTTGTCTCTGTGCGAGATAGAAAATGACTGTATTGTGATATTCGAGTATATGTTCTCACGGAGTTGCTTTTAGCTGCGGGCATTACACTACAGGCTTTTCCCACTCTCTCCTATCTTTCCTTCTCACAGACAAGCAGGCACACCTTCTTACACATGTCACATACTGTCACGTCATACGTCACATACGTATCCACCCTTGCGAAGCAGAGAGGTAGCAGCGTGGGTAGCATTAGCTGTGATGCCAGCAGAGCCGTGCGAGTGGTAATTCGAGAGAAAGAAGGTGCTAATGAAGGAAGAATTAATTCCCAAGAAAGAAAGCAGGGGGTTCATCGTCTGGCCGTGGTTTGGCTTCAGGTGGGAATATGTCAAACAGACAACCGTAATAAGTCAAGCATGCGTTACTATAAAAAGTAGCATCACTGCTAATATGTAGCATCATTTGAAAAGTCACCTGCTAGAGAATGAAGAGAATTTCATAACGTCCGTAGTAACCTACCACATAGCAAAGGACGAATACTATTTGAATTCCCATTATGCAACTCATTTTTATTTGACACTTAAAATGTCTCTGACAATCTTGCACTTTCTGTTTTGGAAATGACATGAATGTTTGTGCCACCGCTTAATAACTGTTTAATAAATACAGTTTTGGTCAATTGACTTAATTGTGATTTCCTTCTCTGCATGAAAGTTTAAAAGTAGCATATATTAATGCAGTATGAACAAGATTGTTTTAATGTAGACACATAGAATCCTCATACTGCGGTGATTATATGCATCAAATGTTCATTCAAGACCAAGGCCAAATATCGAGATATATATCGTATATCGCGATATGGCCTCAAAATATCGAGATATTAAAAAAAGGCCATATCGCCCAGCCCTACTTTAGACAAACCTTAAGGTGTCTCTTCTGGAGCAGGGGCTTCCTTCTTGGATGGTAGCCTCTCAGCAGTAGGTGATGATAGCATCTGTTTTCTTCCTGATCGTGGCGGTCACAAAACTGTGCCATGCACTTTATACTTACAAACAATTGTCTTCACAGTTGCTCTTGGGACCTTAAGCTGCTTTGAAATGGCTCCAAGTGACTTTCCTGACTTGTTCAAGTCAATTAATCGATTTTTCAGATCTGTGCTGAGTTCATTTGACTTTCCCATTGTCGCGTTTGTAACCGAGTCAAATGACTGCATCACATGAGTCCTATTTAAATGAGCTTAGAGAAATTAACAGGCATCATCAATCATAATCACTCACATGAAGTTAAGAGGCCATGCTATGAAGCTAATTTTATTTGATTGTAAATTTGCTACATCACCAAAATTGATAATGTATGTTGCTGTATGTATACTTTTGACCCAGAAGATTTGGTCACATTTTTAGTAGACCCATAATAAATTCATAAAAGAACCAATCTTCATGAATTTTTTTGGTGACAAATAAGTGTGTGCTCCATCACTCTATCACAAAAAAAATTACAGGTGTACAAATTATAACTTTGTAAGTTCAAGGCAAGTGCTGCCCTAAAGGAGGGCTCATATTTTTGGACATGTATGTATGTTTTTATGCATTTATGTAATATACAAAAAATCAAATTTCAATAAAGTATGTATGTTTGTATGTATTTATGTAAAATACAAATAATCAAATGTGAATAAATGGAAATAGACCATCATATAGTGCATAACCTAACTTGTAAACTTTACTAAAGTTGTGTATAAATTAATATATAAAACGCCATGCAATTTTCATTCCATTATTGTTTACATCAGTGACTTATGTTCAACGTTTACAAAAAAGTAAACAAATCCACGTGTAACACATAGTTGTGGACAACCACGAAACAAAATAAACATTCACGATACAGCACATAAACAACATTGACAGGTCTCGAACTGCTGAGTTTCGAGGGCAAACGATCGACTAATTTAGCACTCCATTTAAACTATGAAATTAACCTACCTAAAGAAGTTGTGGAGCTTGCTCCATTTTTTCCTGACAGCCTGTAGTTGTTTGTGTGTTCTTTTTTTGATTTGTTCCTTTTGATTTGAGAGCTGCCTGACCTAAATTCACACCCGATGTCCTTACAGACCCAGATGCAACTTGTGTATCCCGGAAAATATCTGCTGTTCTCGTTGGTTTACCTTTGACACGCCCTTCCAAAGTGGCTGTGCCCATGTTGTTTGTACCAATTAACGTTAATTATGCAATGTTTTAAACAGTTGAAAATGTAAGAAAAAAAGTCATTTCGGGGTGTTTTTATCAATTTATTTGACGAAACAATTACATTACAATTGTCCATTACAGGGATGTCACGATATGAACATTTCCAATCACTGTTAGTGTGACCATAATTATCAGGCGGTATTTTTAAATTTGTTCAAAAACTACTTATACTGATATCTTTGAACTAAGTTTTATTTTTTAAAAAAACCAACAACATTCAAAATTGTATAATTTGTTGAAGAAACATTATTTTAGATTACTGTTACATGCATCTCAAGGAGAAATTAAATGTGCATAGGAAAGCAACATAAGCATTGCTAACAGTTATATGGCAGAAACCTAATAAGGTTTAATTTAATAATAAATAAAAATAAGTGTGTGTGTGCATGCGTGCGTGTGATATGTGTGTGTATATATGTATGTTTATATATATATATACATGTATGTGTATATATATATATATATATATATGTAGGTGTGTGTGTGTAAGTATATATGTACATATGTATATTATGTATATAAGTGTGTATATAGCTAGATATATGTATATATATGTGTGTGTATGTATATATATATATGGGTATATGTGTGTGTGTATATATATATATGTATATATGTGTGTGTATGTGTGTGTGTGTACATATGTATGTATATGTGTATATATATATATATATATGTGTGTGTGTATATATATATATATATATATATATATATATATATGTGTGTGTGTATATGTATACACATATATATATATATATATATATATATATATATATATATATGTGTATATATATATATATATATATGTGTGTGTATGTATATACATGTGTGTATATATATGTATGTATGTGTTTGTAAATTAGATTACACCATGAGATGGTGACTGCTTCAGGGTGTACCTCGCCTTCTACTCGAATGTAGCTGGGATAGGCTCCAGCCTCCCCCGCGACCTCGACAGGGACAAGCAGTAGAAAATAGATGGATGGAGTGGGGAAAGTTGTTTGAATTGGGTGCTATGAATTGATACTGTGCTCAAGGGACTTTTATATGAAACTCATGGTCATTGACCATCGATTTTATCCTTGTTTGTAAGAGGGCAGCATTATCACTCCATTTCAATCAATGTGTCCATTTTCTACCGCTTTTCCCTTTTGGGGTCGCCGCGAGTCAATCTCTGTCAGGCCGTAGTTTGGACACCCCTCCTGTAAATTGTTTAAAGGTTTGAATGTGAGTGGTGTTTTGGCTATATTTGATTGACTGATGGTCAGTACGGGGTGTACAGAACATGATAAATAGTACAAAATTAATTATTTTTTATTATTGGATTCATTATTAAAAGCCACAAAAATTGTATTTGCGTCAAAGTCCTGCCCAATATAAATTATTTATACTGTCAAAATACATTATTAACCTATTTTGATTTGGGTTTTTTAACTACAACGTGAGTACACCAGCTTTTACCTAACCTTAGACTAAATACATGGAATATTAATTGTGCACATTTTGGCAATGGTGAACATCATTGTCACTGTGCAAAAAAGGTTGTCATTCTCACCCTGACTGAATATCTTCCCTCTTTTTAGGAGCTTCAAAAATACAAGGAGAATGAAAAGGACACAGAAGTGCTGATGTCAGCGCTGTCAGCCATGCAGGACAAGACCCAGCACTTGGAGAACAGTCTCAGTGCAGAGACCAGGATCAAACTGGACCTCTTCTCTGCACTGGGAGATGCCAAAAGACAGCTGGAGATTGCGCAAGGTCTGTAGTTGCCATTTAAATATGTTAAGGGTGCCTATTTTGTAGACCAAGCCTAAGAGAGGGATTGCTTCATATATTAGTGCAGCTTATTTAAACATACGTTCTAAGGTCCAATGTTTAACATATCCTGTTTTAAAATGTTCAAATGAGTAAAAATACATAAAGAAATGTTCTATTTCAATCTTATTCTTTGCAGAATGGGAATTTGAATTTCATTGGCTCCACATCAAAGGATGATGGGACCTCCATTGTAATTTAATAACAGTGATATCTAATTTTAATATCATTACATATAGGGATGTAAGTGTTTTCAAAACCCCATGTTACAATATTATCACAGAATTAAGGCCACGCTACGATAATATGGAATATGTCCAAATAAAAGATTTCACTCTGTGTAAAATAAAAAGACAAAAATGTTTAGGATAAATAAAGACTAATCATATTTACTACAAGCATGTATTTTTAAGTGCAAAGAATTGTGCGTGAACATACATACAGTTGATGTCTTTTAAATTATATATACAATATTATATATTGTGTAAAACAATAATGGTCATTTAAGTTTCTTTTGACTTTTACTTTCCGAGAAGCATTGTGTTCTGCAGTGGACATTTTTCATGTCAATTTCAAAATGTTGAAAGTCAGAAAAGTTAACTAACAAACGTTTAATAATGCACATACATCACAAACTATAATTTATATTTTCTGGGTAATAGTTTATGAGGTTGCCACTGCTGGATAGGCCCCAGCTCCCCCATGACATCGAGATAGACAACTGGTCGAAAATGGATGGATAAATTAAAGATGTATCAACTTTCTTTTCAGTTTACTCATATTTCCCTGTGGCTGGCTTTGACAAAAGTGGCACGCTTTGCAGAACACATACTTTCTTACCTTTGCCAAAGAGGTTATGTTTTTGCCAGAGTTTGTGTGTTTGTTGGCAACTTAACGCGAATATTTATGGACAAGTTTTGACAACATTTTTAAGAAATGTTCAAAAAAACAATTCCTTTTATCAACTAAGAGCGACAAGCAGTAGAAAATGGATGGATGGATAGATAGATAGATACTACGAACACTTCACTTCCTGCTTACGACGTTCCAAGCACACAATTCTGGGAGATGTAGTTTACTTTTAGACCCGGCCAACGCTAAAGCGCCAGAAAAAAATACACTCACCAATAGGGCTGCGAATCTTTGGGTGTCCCACGATTCGATTCAATATCGATTCTTGGGGTCACGATTCGATTCAATATCAATTTTTTTTTTTTTTTTTTGTCAATTCAACACTATTCTCGATTCAAAAAATATTTTCTCCTGATTTAAAAGGATTCTCTATTCATTCAATACATATGATTTCAGCAGGATATACCCCAGTCTGCTGACATGCAAGCAGAGTAGTAGATTTTTGTAAAAAGCTTTTATAATTGTAAAGGACAATGTTTTATCAACTGATTGCAATAATGTGAATTTGTTTTAACTATTAAACAAGAACCAAAAATATGAATTATTTTATCTTTGTGAAAACATTGGACACAGTGTGTTGTCAAGCTTATGAGATGCGATGCAAGTGTAAGCCACTGTGACACTATTGTTCTTTTTTCTTCTTTTTTTAAAATAAATGTCTAATGATAATTTCAATAAGGGATTTAAGCGGTAGAAAATGGATGGAGGGTATGCTGAAATTATAACATTGATATTGTTGTTGATAATATTAATTTTTGTTTCACTACTTTTGGTTTGTTCTGTGTCGTGTTTGTGTCTTCTCTCAATTGCTCTGTTTATTGCAGTTCTGAGTCTCGCTGGGTCAGGTTTGGTTTTGGAATTGGATTGCATTGTTATGGTATTGCTGTGTATTGTTTTGTTGGATTGATAAAAAAAAAAAAAATCGATTTTTTTAAAAATGAGAATCGATTCTGAATCGCACAACGTAAGAATTGCGATTCAAATTCGAATCGATGTTTTCCCCACCCCTACTCACCAAGTTTTTGTTTGATATCGTCACTGCTTTATTGTGAACTCTTTGAAACCGCAAACTGCGGTATCTACAATACCGTTACATCAATGATATCCCTGAATTGATAAACCATGAATTGATTTACGTAGACCCCGACTTAAACAAGTTGAAAAACTTATTCGGGTGTTACCATTTAGTGGTCAATTGTACGGAATATGTACTGTACTGTGCAATCTACTAATAAAAGTATCAATCAATCAATCAACCCTAGAATGGAATAATACTGTGAAACTTGATTCTGCATTATACCCAAATTTTTTGTCATAGATTTGCAATTGTTTTCCTTCAATTCAAATTTTGTACTACCGTACTTTCCGCACTATAAGGCGCACCGGGGTATAAGGCGCACCTTCATTGAATGGCCTATTTTAATATTTTGTTCATGTATAAGGCGCACCGCATTATAAGGCGCATAGAATAGATGGTACAGTAGAGGCTGGGGTTATGCTATGCATCCTATAGATCAGGGGTCGGCAACCCGCTGCTCTGGAGCCACATGCGGCTCTTTGGCCACTCTGATGTGGCTCAGCTGCATAATCGCCGATCGCCCCATCGTTTTGGGGGTTCCTGGATTTTGGTACCTCTCCCGGGGTTAACATTCTCCGTTTGTCACTCGGACTACTATATTGAGGGCTTGCCGTGATGGCTTTACTTTAAAAATCCTTTACAGCATATCATTGCCTGCCTTTACACCATGCTATCTGCGTGCCGGCCGGACGCATGCATCTCGCTGCTTCTATCGTCACACGTACGAGATTGCAAGGCATATAGCCAACAGCCATACAGGTTACACTGACGGTTGTGATATAAACAACTTTAACACTCTCATAATATGCACCACACTGCGAACTCATACCAAACAAGAATGACAAACACATTTCGGGAGAACATCTTCACAGTAACACAACATAAACGCAACATAACAATTACCCAGTATCCCAAGCATCCTTGATTCTTCGAGGCTATATTATAAACCCTCGTGCCCCCAACCCCACCCACCTCAACCGACGTACGGAGGGAAAGGGGGGTTCGTGGTTGTTGCTAGCGGGGTGTATAATATAGCCTGTTGCGTCATGCATGCTTGGGATTCTGGGTAATTGTTATATTGCATTTATGTTGTGTTACTGTGAGGATGTTCTTGTGAAATGTGTTTGTCATTCTTGTTTGGTGTGGGTTCACAGTGTGGCGCATATTAGTAAGAGTGTTAAAGTTGTTTATATCACAACCGTCAGTGTAACCTGTATGGCTGCAGCCTTGCAGTCGTGTAAGTGTATCAGTGGAAACCACGTACAACATGTTACTGAGCCGGCAAGCTGTTTGTACATGTTGTAGCAGGTGTCAAAGGCGATGGCTTGATAGTACGCCCTTATTATTGTTATCTGGGTGACCATTAGCAGATTTCAGCGATAATGGTTGCGTCTCCCATTATCTTCTTTATTTTGTGAAACGGGTCAAAATGGCTCTTTGAGTGGTAAAGGTTGCCGACCCCTGCTTTAGATGGAGCTGCGCTAAAGGGAATGTCAACAAAACAGTCAGATAGGTCAGTCAAACTTTATTAATAGATTACAAACCAGCGTTTTGACAATTCCGTTCACTCCCAAAATGAATAAACAGCTGTTTTATTATTTTCCACAATTCAATAAATACGTAAAAAACAGTCTGATACTGTTACGGTAAACCAAACGTTAGCGCAATCACAATATAGTAACACTCTAAATAGTGCAAAGCAATAATATATCAATAACTCAATGTTGCTCAAACGATAATGTCACACAAAATAAACATGTAAAGCTCACTTTATTAAGTTATTCCTCATGCACGAATCCCTCAAATTGTTCTTCTTCAGTGTTCGAATCAAACAGTTGAGGGAATACGGCATCCAAAATGCCCGCCTCCGTCTCGTCAAAGTCGTCATGAAACGAGTCAGTGTCGCTGCTGTTAATGTTAAATTCTTTCGCAGCTGCTCTATTCCCGTGTTCTACTGTGTGACTGATCGCCTTTACTTTAAACTCGGCACGCCTCCCGCAGTCATATATCCCAGCATGCACGCGCACTTCTTCTTCTATGGGGGAAAATAAGGTAGACGGCTTATTACCGTAGTTGCGAGACCTCTTGTGGCATGTTTAATTCGGACACTGAAGAAGAAGAATTCGAGGGATTCGTGGATGAGGAATAACTTAATAAAGTGAGCTTTACATGTTTATTTTGTGTGTTGTGTTGTGTGAATATTAACGTTCGAGCAACGTTGAGTTTTTGATATGTTGTTATTGCTTTGTACCATTTCGAGACGTCGTTAATGGAGTCAGTGTCGCTGCTGTTGTCTAGCATTCCAATGACAATTCCTGCTTTCCTGAAATCATGTCTCTCAATAGGAGCCATTTTGGGGTCTTTACATAAACACACAATGAAACGGTACGGCCTGGCGCAGTCATATATCCCAGCATGCACCGCGCGCTTCTCCTACGGGGGAAAATGAAATCGGCGGCTGCTTACCGTAGTTGTGATACCTGTTGTGGCTCAATATTGCTCCATATACAAGGCGCACCGGATTATAAGGCGCACTGTCAGCTTTTGAGAAAATGTTAGGTTTTTAGGTGCGCCTTATAGTGCGGAGAATACGGTACTTTAATTGAACTTCTTGTTCACAACCTCAATTATCATTCAAATTTTTGGAACTCAAGTTGAATTTGGAGGATATTATTAAATAATTTAAGAATTTTGTACATGCTTGCTGTGGTGTGGAAATGATTTCGGTCAACAGAAAAGATCAATTCTGTATAACTGGTGGCCCGAGGGCCAAATCCAGCCCAGAAATGACTCCATGAGTTCGGTTCAAAACTAGTCAGCCAGGCATTTTTGTAGTAATTTCCTAAAAAGACAAGCTTCCTCCTGTTGTGTAGAGGAACTTGGACCACAATAAACACATTGGCAGATCCTTGCATTGACATTTTAACCTTGGTAGCAAATATAGAACAATGGGGTCCAAACTTGTGATTTACATAACTCAGGAGTACTTTGATGCACCCCTATAAGTTCTCTACTTTTTGGCAGTTAAATTTTGTAATGTGATTATTGCAACTAAGGTGTTACTGTAGCTTGTTTACTTCAGATGCACCCAGTAGTCATTTGTTATAGTTATACTAGTAGTGTTCCTCAAGGTTCCTTTTTAGGTCCTCTATTTTTCATCATTTGGGCTATTCAACTGGTGGCCCACAAGTTCAGTTCAAAAAAAGTTGTGAGAGACTCACATTTTTGTAGCAAAGTCTTCAAAACGCCAGAGTGCTGTCATAGAGAAGATATTCGACTAGCTTTTTACAGTATGTTCTTAAAAACAGCAGATTACTGCTGTAACTCTTGACAAAATAGATAGACCATAATAAAATATCTGTTGTAGAAGACGCTGGTTCTCCTCAATATCCAAAAAAAAAGACTACGTAATAGTAAAGGGAGAAGGCCGTCAGAACGAGCCATAGTTTTCTGGAAAATTTGGTCTACGAAACATTTGAGTTGTAGTCTACCAAGTCAAATTTCTTGTGTGTTAAACTTACTTGGCCAATACATCTAATTCTGCTATTGCTGTAGTAGCTGAATGATAGCGATGCATCATACAAGAAAAAGGAGAAAGGGCTATTTTAGTGTGCTGGTTTGAGGTAGCTTTTCTGTCATTGCAATAGATGTAAAATTCAGCCTCAAATTAGGTCACTGCGATAGTCTCAATAACTGCAATTACATTGCAGGTTTTCGCTAAATAAAAGCGATATTTCAAAAATTCTGATAAAGTACATTTGCGACTTGTAGGTATTTCCATTTAAGTATGTTTTGCGTCATGAGCCATTTTTCTCGTAAAATCTCATCCCGTGATACTCCACTGTGAGGAAGATATTGCAGCCACTGCTGTTGCCGTGATGTCAATAAAAGATGAATGCAGCGGGTAATCGCTCAAAGGCACCATTCTTCCAGCGCCCTTGAAACTTGTTTGGGCATGTAGGTCTCTCCGAGGCTGCGGAGAGTGACCAGCGAGACGGCCCTCTGTGGCGATGCTGTCTCTCTCGACTCCGACCGACCAATCAAAGCAAAACCAAGACATCCCGGCCGCCCGCCCGCATTGATTGCCCCGCCAATTGGGTGCAACTACACAAATGTGAAAAAAGTTTTTCCATCATGCTTTTGTGGAAAACTTCAATATCGAAACGTCTCAAAAACTACTTCATGAAAGCGCAAAAAAGTTTTTGTGATGTTTGAGAGGTTTTTCAAAATGTGTTTACCAGTTTCTCAATTCGATATTTAGGTTTTGCGCATTTCGAGGGGTAATGGAAACCCAGTTATTGTTACCTTTTTTAAGGACCCACATGTTTGTGTTGTTTTTCAACTCACTTGTTGGTATCTGTCCTCAGGTCAGATCCTTCAGAAAGACCAAGAAATAAAAGATCTGAAACAGAAGATAGCCGAAGTGATGGCTGTCATGCCCAGCATCTCATACACAACAGACACCAGCAGCATGACCCCTATGGCCCCCCACTACTCCTCCAAGTTCATGGACACCAACCCCTCTGGTCTGGACCCCAACGCCTCAGTTTATCAGCCCCTCAAAAAGTGACTGCTTTATGCTATCCCTCCTTCCATTCGCCCTTTTTCTGTTTTTGGGGGGACGTGGGGGGGTTCCCTGGCCAGTCACCCTTCAATCTGCTCGGCATGTCTGCGGCTGAGAATATTTTTTTTCTTGGCTCTTTCTTATTTCCTTGCCAGGTCAGGAGGTTGTTGTATTGTGTGTAGTTGAAACAAAATACAAAAAAAAAAAATAAACCAGAGATCAATTTGATTAGAACGTTTTTTTTCCCCATGAGTGTTTAGTGAAACCTCACAGATTGGGGGATGTATCGATTCGCTGTCATCTACCAATACAGCCAACAAGCTGCACTTTGGTTCTTGGGACTGACTGTTTTATGATTTAGAGGTGGAAAAGTCCCTTCTAAACCATCAAACGGATCCCAGGCTATATACCCCCTTTTCCCAAGTTAATAAGGAAACAATTGTACAATCAGGAATGTAGTGCGAACATTAGCACAGACCTACTTAGTTGTTTACTTTATTATTTTAATTTACAATCAGACACTTAATACACGAACCCTGCTCTCCGCTGCTTGAGGGTTATTGTTTTTAAGATGCGTTGAGTGATTTTTGTCTTAGCGGATCTTTTTTTAAGACTCGAGCTGGATGTGGTCAGAACGCTCAGAATCAGGCCCTTATGACATAAATACAGGCAGACTGCTATTAAAAAACATGTATAAATGTTCCAATTTTCTATGTTGTATTTTGGAGTGAGCTTTGAGTTTAAGAGTGCTGGATAAGTTGGTCATTATTTTTGCATAGTATTTCAGCCGGTCTCATGATTACAGTGCCTTGATTGAGGACATTTTGAGCTAAAGAATCAATTGCAAACTTCAAATTTCCCATCAGTTATTTGGCCAAAGGGCCAAGAAAGAAAATTTGAAATGGAAATTGTTTTCTGGTGCTGATTAATTAATTTATTTTTTCTTCAGAACAATGTGAAAATCTCTTGAGCACTTGAAGGTGTCATTTAGTTGGGAAAAAAAAAGATTTGGTCCTGGTTGCGTGTCAGTTTTTGGACAAGGCCTCCTTCTACTGCACTCATCACTCAGCTATGCTGCCTATGTTGTTTCTTTTTCAACTTTTATGTTGCGCTGCAGAAAACATATTTGAAAGGGAAACAAAAAAACTTAAAAGGGCCGTGCAATGTGAATCAGAGCTTTGAGAACTCCAAAAACTAAATATTGGAGTTAAAGGAACTGTATTTAATTGACCCCCCTAACCATTCAGTTTGTGTTCCAAGAATGCAATTCTACTTCCTCTCTAGTAGTGCGTTCAAGAATGTACTGCAAACACATTGGATGACATTTTTGGAAAAAAAAAGAAAAGTCAAATGACCTGTTTGGAGTAGCATGTGTGTAGTTTCCAGCAAAGAGACTATAGGACATTGCAGCTCTTCTCGTGAATGTTACATTATTTTCAACTGGGTTTCAAAGTACCAGAAATTCATTTCCTTGCATGGAGCAAAAGGCTTTGAGTCTGATAAGGATTCATCATCATCATCATCAAATGGGTCATTGTTGTGCGTGTTTGTGTGGTTTGCAACTTCTGTATATGAGTTTTTTTTCTGCTTGAATGCTGTCAATGGCTCTTGAAACAAGTGTTGTGAAAATACCAGTCTAGACTCTAGCCAGTTGGTCAACTGATTGTTGAAAGTTTAGAAAAGTGTTTTTTTTTTTTGTTTTCAATGCCCAGTCACTGCTCTCTCCACCTAGCCCCCCCCCTCCCCCTCACAGCCCCCCTTTATCACCCCAGGTCTGACCTTGGTTGCACTCTCGCTCTGTGAGGTTTACAAGGAATAAAGTTTTTTTTTTCTTGCAGAATACCAGTCTGGTTATTGCCTTGTGTTGATATTTAATAAACATTTTTTTTTACATGACTTAATTGGGCAATTGTTTAAGAGCAGTGATTCTTAACTATAGGGCCGGGGCCATTGTTGGTCCTCGAGCGACCCCTTGAGAGCCGCTAAAAAAATACCTGTTTTTCAACTGTGGTCTGCAGCGGTACCTAGTTGTAATACTGGAGCCTATCTCAACTACAATCGGGCGGAAGGCGGGGTACACCCTGGACAAGTCGCCATCTCATCACAGGGCCAACACAGATAGACAACATTCACACACTTGGGCCAATTTAGTGTTGCCAATCAACCTATCCTCAGGTGCATGTCTTTGGAGGTGCGAGGAAGCCGGAGTACCCGGAGGGAACCCACGCAGTCACGGGGAAGACATGCAAACTCACCGAAAGATCCAGAGCCCGGGATTGAACCCAGGACTACTCAGTATTGTGAGGCAGACGCACTAACCCCTCTGACACCGTGCTGCCCCAGTCCTGACTACAACATGCATATCACAAGTTAATCTTTAATATATTTTATTGCGAAAAAATGTATATATAACACATACAGTATATACACGTACATAGTAGAGAAGAGATACTACAAAAACATGTTTTTTGTTTTTGTTTTTACAAAAACATGTTTTTTGTTTTTGTTTTTTTTAGAAGAATGTAAACAAAACCCACAGGCGAAAGAGGGCACCGAGCCAGGGGAGTAACAAAGATAGTATAATAAAGTGCTGCTTCAGTGTAAGGGATGATACACGAACATAATATTGAAAATAATTTAGATAATATTTTACAAGTGTACTATGGAGCTCATTTAGCTGAGTCATCGTCCAATAATACTGGCTGCTCGGTAGTAGTAATTGGGCAGTTTTTTTCAATGTCAATCAATCATCCATCCCTCCATCCATTTTCTATAGAAACCAGCGGGGGGCGCTGGTGCCTATCTCAGCTACAATCTGTCAGAAGGCTGGGTACACCTTGGAAAAGTCACCATCTCATCGCAGGGCCAACACAGATAGACAGACAACATTCACACTCACATTCACACACTAGGGCCAATTTCTTGTTGCCAATCAACTTATCCCCAGGTGCATGTCTTTGGAAGCCGGAGTACCCGGAGGGAACCCACGCAGTCACGGGGAGGACATGCAAACTCCACACAGAAAGATCCCGAGCCCAGGATTGAACCCAGGACTACTCAGGACCTTCGTATTGTGAGGCAGACGCACTAACCCCTCTGCCACCGTGAAACCGTCAATCAATCAATCAATGTTCGTTTATATAGCCCGGCCCCTAGATCACAAGTGTCTCAAAGGGCTGCACAAGTCACAATGACATCCTCGGTTCAGATTCAGATCCCACATCTGTGACTTTTTAAACAAAAAAAACTTTAAAGTACCTAATGGCTGACACACATAATCTTACTCATCTCACCATATGAAATATAACTTACTTCACCAATTGTTATGTATTTATTTTTATTGTTATTACTTATGAAGTATATTGTGAATACATTGAGAACAGGAAGTGAACAAAAGATTTAGCAACTTCTATGCAAAGGAAAAGGGGTAGGATTAAATAAGATCTGCTTCGTCCTAGTCCTTTTCGAACATGTTGAGTAGAAAAACTGGAAATTGTGATGTATCATGTTGTATGCTTGCATGTTCCAAATAAACTCAAACTCAAACTCACATGTTAAGAGATAATATGGATGTGCCTACAATAGAGTTGTCTAAAGTGCGACTGGGGTGCAATTTGTGGCCTATAACTTTTAAAAAATGTTATTGGCGTGTTGTAGGAACACATTGTGACTTAAAACCCCCCCACAAAAAGTGGAGACGAAAGACAAATGTTGATACTCGTAACCAAAACAACGCTTTGCACTTTGCACATTTTCCCTCACATTTTACTCAACAGTTTGACCCTACACTGAAGCTTTGCTTTTGGATTTTTTAAAGAAAGGAGCCCAAGCCTGCAAACATTCTGATCTTACTGATTACATTATTATTATTATCTGATGCCTTTGGATACCGACACATATTCAATGCATGAAAGAAGAATTTGCTCAGCGCTTTTGTCACATGGCAGGTTTGGTTGGTCAAATGCTCTGGATAAACCTATGCTGAGGGAACAAACCGGGGTAAAGCTCCTTAGTCATTTCTAGTGCTTTAACAGCAGCTATGTCCACTAAGCATATATTTGTTTTGTCCTAAATCCTCTGTACAGTATTTTGCTCCACAGTATTATGTATTTTGTTCCAATTTGGCACTGCCCAGTTTGGGAGAGGCAAGCTTGATGTGGAATTAACAGATCATAAAAAGGCCTTATGTCTTCTGGAAATCCAACAGAATGAATCCATTTAATGTATATCAGCTGTGCAACATTCACACGGCTTTTTGTGTGCTTACAACTGAAGGAGTTGTTATATTTTCCAATATCTTACATGCCTTGGTAAAATTGTTATTGTTTCTTATCGTCACTGCACTCAAATATACATTTTTCAAAATATAGTAATAATCCTGTTTTATAATTGTTGCTTCTGAATGAAGCCATTGTTGCATCACTATTATTTAAGGCGAGTGAGAGAAGTTATGTAACACTTGAAGTTCCTAAAGGACTTTTCTGTTGCACATTTATCTCTGAGCTTGTCAACATCTCTAAAATGCAGTCTGACGAGATTTTTTTTTAAAGCCACAGTGATTTATTTTAAACTGCTGAACTAATTACAAGGGTTTATTGATGAAGAAAATATGTCGAAGCCAACCAATGAAAACCAAATCAGATTCATTATTTATATTTTCAAAACATATTATGCTATTCTCTAATCATATTTAATTTACCTTATTAGCACCCATTATTCTCTCTTTTGTCTACTTATGGTAACAGGTGCACCGTCACGCTAATGCAGTGGTTCTTAACCTGGGTTCGATCGAACCCTAGGGTTTCGGCGGAGGTCAAAACACACCCAAATCATCGTGTAAATACAAACTTCTCGCTATTGGCGTATTAGAGATACGGCAACAGCTGACTGATTTTCAGTCGTGTAATTTGTTGTGAGTTTACGCACTGTGTTGGTTTCGTTGTTTGAACAAGGTGATGTTCATACACGGTTCATTTTGTGCACCGGTAGAAAAAACATGGTAACACTTTAGAATGGGGGACATATTCACCATTAATTAGTTGCTTATTAACATGCAAATTAGTAACATATTGGCTCTTAACTAGTCATTATTAAGTACTTATTAATGCCTTATTCAGCATGGCCTTATTATAACCCTAACCCCGACCCCAACCCTAACCAAATAACCCTAAACCTGACCTTAACCCTAACCCTAACCAAATAACCCTAAATTAAGTCTTTATTACTTAAAATATGTTCCCCTAGTGTCCAAATAACTCTAAGTTAAGTCTTTGTTACTTAAAATATATTCCCCATACTAAAATGTTACCAAAAACGTATAACTTTGTCTTGAATTTGAAAAAAAAAAACATTTTCTTTTTCACTAAAGAAGGGTTCGGTGAATGCGCTTATGAAACTGTTGAGGTTCGGTACCTCCAACAAGGTTGAGAACCACTGCTCTAATGGTACTATCAAAAACAGGGGTGTCCAAAAAACTTGTAAAAAGTTGAACAAAAAAGCTAAAAACGCATTCAATATGTTAAGGCAATATATATGTTTAGAGGAAAACCCACCTCCTTACATTACACCATTTTCATGCCTTTTTCATATGTATGTGTGTTTTTCATTTAATGCTATTATTAAACTGCACTTTGGACACCCTTGAAATTAATGAATCAATCATAATTAATTTGATCAAAAAATAGCAAATTGTATGTTAATACATAGCAAAATACGATATTGTCTTTACTTCCCCGTATGACCATAAAAAAGGTAAACATTACATTGCAACAATTAACAATGTCAATTTACAATATCATACTAATAAATAAAAACTTTACCTTTGCTTAGCAGAGAAGCAATTTAATACAAATTAGTTTAATACTAGTGTGTGAATGTGAGTGTGAATGTTGTCTATCTGTGTTGGCCTTGCGATGAGGTGGCGACTTGTCCAGGGTGTATCCCGCCTTCCGCCCAATTGTAGCTGAGATAGGCGCCAGTGCCCCCCGCTACCCTAAAAGGGAATAAGCGGTAGGAAATGGATGGATGGATGGATAGTGTGTGAATGTGAGTGTGAATGTTGTCTACCTGTGTTGGCCCTGCAATGAGGTGGCGACTTGTCTAGGGTGTACGCCGCCTTCCGCCCAATTGTAGCTGGGATAGGCTGCAAGCACCCCCCGTGACCCCGAAAGGGATAAGCGGTAGAAAATAATGGATGGATGGATTAATACTTATGCTTTTAATTTGAAGTTTGCTTTCCACCTTTTGAGCTGTTAGCAGTGAATTTGACTCATGTTCTTTATGCTTAAGTGCATTACTGAACTAATTTCTTACCTAAAATCATGATTATAAGGAAAGCTTCTTTCTCACTGGCACTCATCGAGGGCAGACGCTTCCCTTTCCTCCCCCTTATCTCTCCTGCTTGCTTGTCTGGTCTTTTTTCAACTTTCTTGTTGCCTCTTTTTGCACTGCTCTCCAAATGTAAACATTGGAACTAATTAACTGGCCTCAACGAAATTGACAAGATCTCGGGTTTGGGGCAACCTGCTTGTCTTGACGGAGCGGTTGTTGCTGGACACGCGACGGACTCTTAGGAGAAGAAGGAGTGCGGCGTGCCTGGCGACCCTTTCAGTCGAGGAAGTGAAAATATCCACCGATTCGGAGTTATGAAAACAGGACATCTACTGATTGGAGTAAGTGTTGCTCTGGTATGTCGACAAATTGGAAGTTGCTGGCAGTCTTCAAAGTACCCGAAAGCTGCCACAAATGATTGGAGGATGCGGGCAGAACTGTGGACACTTTGGGATTTGGATAACATTAGACTGTCTGCCCTGCAGGATGAATTCGAGGACCAGTCATAGACAATTTAGAGTTGTTAGAAAAATTGTGTGTAAATTATCAAAAAACTTTCCGGTCTCTGAGTTTCCATTGAACAGATGAGAGCTGTCCTTGTTCGACCAAGCAAAGTCTTGGAAGATTCCGATGTGTACGTTGGAATGCGACGGGAGGGGTTATATATTGTCCTCAAACACCTGCCGAAGCTGAATCCAGGACAAGCCCAAGCCCGAGGCATCTTCTTCTTTTGTCTTTAATGTGACCGAAAACAATGACTGTTTACATACACCCCATTTATGTTGTGCCATGTGTTTTTGCGTAAACATTGAATATCTAAATAAAAGAGGAGACGTAAACCTTTTTCGTCAAAGCTTAGTGCAGGACTGTACGAAGTGTACAGTGGCCATGTCTCTCCTCAAGATCTGAGTCCAAATGTAATTCTGTCTCTGTTTGATTCTTTGCCTTTTGTCTTTTTTAATAGATGTCATCGGTGTTTGAGCCTGACAAGAGTGAAAAGCAAATAGTTCCTTCAGCTTCCTGACACATTGGAGATAACTTGCTATCTACTGTACACATTCTAAATAACATACAATCTATTTAGATAATTGACTTATCTTATTTTAAATGCATCTAAAGGATACAAATATCATTCTATGATTTGTCTTTTTCTTAAATGTTTAAATCAGTCATTTATTTCCAAACACATGTGTCATTTGCATTCCTAGTAGGATGTTTATTTATTATTCCACAGAATCTTTTAACTATTTTTTTTATTGTATCCTAATTAAAAATGTATCCTCTTCTTTGTGGCTATTATATTAGATATGCATTTTTACAGCATGTTTTAAAGAGATACCATTTAAAAAATGACTTCTGATCAGCTAATTCTTATTTAGGGGGCTTTGTGGGCATAAAAAAGGCACTCCGATTGATTCCATTGTTAAAATTAGGATAGTTGGGATTTCGCTAGTGTTTATTTACGACTCAGAATGCGTAAAAAAACAAACACATATGTTTTTTCTTGTCTTACATAAGGATTGTGAATGATAGGCAAAATTGAAAAAATAAGTTTAGATACCCTTTAATATTTTTTTTACTTCTTGTCCAGGGCGTACACTGCCTTCCGCCCGAATGCAGCTGAGATAGGTTTCAGCACCCCCCGCGACCCCGAAAGGGACAAGCGGTAGAAATGGATGGATGGATGGATGGACATCCTGTGAACATGTTAATGCTGTCGTAATAGTAAGAAAATAAATGCTTGTTGGGGAAATGGGGAATTTCAGCAAGTGGCTGGCTTGCTAACTTTTCAAAACCTGGTTAGCGCTTCAGAATCATAATCATAAATACTTTATTAATCCCCGGGGGGAAATTAAGATTTTCAGCACGATCCCATTCAAGATCAGACAAACATTACAGGGAGACAGAACAAGATCCCTGACGGGTCTGCCAACTTCCAGCGGCCCTTATAAAAAAGGTGAAAAACAGGTAAACGCTGCGGAAGGGGCGGGTGAGGGGGATTCAGTCCAAGCCTGAGACCAAGGAAGAAAAAAAAAACATAGCCATTCATAGCCATAAGCACACAGAAACATGTTTGTAAGAGGGAAATATCAAAGAACACAAAGGACATTAAAGACATTAAAAGAGCAGAGCTGATGCAACCAGCCACGTGTACACACAGCCACAAAAGTAAAACAACAAAAACATATGCAATTATTAATGGTAAACCCAGAGAATCATGTGTATATTGTTAAATAAAATGATTTAGGGGGGCCCTTCATTGGGCACGCCTGGCTCTGACTTGTTCGGACACTGGATAGATGGATTGATATCAGAATCAGAATCAGGATCAGGATCGTTTTTTTGCAATTGCTTGAGAACGAGTTCACAAACTAGGAATTTTTCTTGGCACAATCGTGCAACATAAAACACGTGTAACACAGAAAAGGTTATACTGTAAAATAAGCTGTAACTGGGCTATCAGATCTTGGTATTGTTCATGTGTCTGATGGCCGAGGGGAAAAAACTGTTCAGGTGGCGGGAGGTGTGGGTCTGGGTGGACCGTAGTCTCCTTCCTGAGGGGAGACGGGAGAATAGTTTGTGTCCAGGGTGAGAAGAGTCAGCTGTGATCCGACCCACACGTCTCCTGGTCCTGGAGGAGAACAGGCCCTGGAGGGATGGGAGCTCGCAGCCAATACCCTTCTCAGCAGCACGTACGATGCGCTGCAGTCGATACTTGTCCCAGGCTGTGGCGCCGGGGAACCACACGGTGATGGCGGAGGTGAGGATGGACTCGATGATGGCCAAGTAGATGCACCAGCATCTTGGTCGGCACCTTATGTTCCCTCAGCTGCCGCAGGAAGTACATCCTCTACTGGGCCTAAATGATGAAGCAGCTGATAGTCGGCTCCCACTTGAGGTCCTGGGTGATCAATCAATCAATCAATCAATCAATCAATCAATCAATCAATCAATCAATCAATCAATCAATCAATCAATCAATCAATGTTATTTATATAGCCCTAAATCATAAGTGTCTCAAAGGGCTTCACAAGCCACAACGACATTCGCAGTTCAGATCCCACATCAGGGCTAGGAAAAACTCAACCCAGTGGGATGGCAATGAGAAACCTTGGAGAGGACCGCAGATGTATTTTCCTGTAGTAGTTTCATGTCTTCCTTTGAGCGATATTTCCCGCATCTACTTTGTTGTAGCAGTCAAACATTCTTCTGTTGTTTTTATCCTTCTTTGTTGGGACATAGTTGATTGTCATTTTCGGATGTACATTGTGGACGCCGTCTTTGCTCCACAGTAAGTCTTTGCTGTCGTCCAGCAATCTGTTTTTGTTTACTTTGTAGCCAGTTCAGTTTTAGTGTTGTTGTGGACAGCCTTCCCTAAGCTTCAATGCATTTTCTTAGGGGCGCTCACCTTTTGTTTATTTTTGGTTTAAGCATTAGAGACAATTTTACCTTCGACACTGCCTCCTGCTGTTTAGGACACCTACAGAGCTATTAGCTACCGGCTGCCACCTACTGATATGGAAGAGTATTACACGATTACTCTGCCGAGTTCTAGACAGTACAGACACTCAACAACAACACATCATTCGCAAACTATAATTACTGGTTTGCAAAAAATATTTGTAACCCAAATAGGTGAAACTAGATAATCTCCCACGGCACACCTATGGTCATGAGCTTTGGGTCATGACCGAAAGGATAAGATCACTGGTACAAGTGGCCGAAATTACTTTCCTCTGCCAGGTGGCGGGCTCTCCCTTAGAGATAGGGTGAGAAGCTCTGTCATCCGGGAGAAACTCAAAGTAAAGCCGCTGCTCCTCCACATCGAGAGGAGCCAGATGAGGTAGTTTGGGCATCTGGTCAGGATGCCACCCGAACGCCTCCATAGGGAGGTGTTTAGGGCACGTCCAACCGGTAGGAGGTCACGGGGAAGACCCAGGACACGTTGGGAAGACTATGTCTCCCGGCTAGCCTGGGAAGCCCTCGGGATCCCCTGGGAGGAGCTAGACGAACTCGCTGGGAAGAGGGATGTCTGGGCTTCCCTGCTTAGGCTGCTGCCCCCGCGACCCGACCTCGGATAAGCGGAAGAAGATGGATGGATGGATGGCACACCAGACTGTATCTCTGGTTGAAAAACACTGCTGTAATCACATAGAAATTGAGAACAGGAAGTGAACAAAAGTTTTACCAACTGTTATGTAAAATAAATGGGTAGGATTAAATAAATTCTGCTTCTTCCTTCTCCTTTTCGAACATGTTGAAAAGAAAAACTGGAATACGTGATGTATCATGTTGTATGCATGCATTTCGAAATAAACTCAAAGGCAAACAAATGGGCACTCGTACCGCACATTGGAAGTGTGCGTGAGCGTCTAATAATCCTAAGCACTCCTGGACAATATTTATGACAAATTTGTGCTTTACTTTAAAGATGTGATTTTTGGTTTTACACTAAATGAACAAAAATTTGAAAAGGAATTCTACCTTTGCAACCTCATTATTTTATTGGCTAAGTTTTATATTCATAAATGTAAGTTTCTTAATACCCGTCCTATCTTTTGTGCCTTTAAAAAAGATCTGGAACTTTACATTAAAACGCTCTCTACCTCTAACAACAAAAAAGCTGTGAAAACGATGATGCTGTGTTCCAAATTTAAGTTGTTTGATGAATCTGAATAAGCCTACGGTTTTGCATTTTGTTTATTATATATATATATATTTTTGTATTCTATTTTTATTATTTTGAACTGGCGCTGTTTTGTACTGTTTTCATAATGTTTTATATTGTTGTTTGACTTACTGTTTATAATTGTTGAAATTTATAAATAAACCTTTGAAAAATAAATAAATAAATAAATAATAATAATAATCCTAAGCACCGCCCGCCCGGTTACAAGCATCCTCACTACAACCGCTCCCCTTACGTTTTTCCACAAACGGACGTCACGCATATTATCCGATCAATTTGCATATGTGACACCGCCCAGGGGGCAGAGCGTGTTTATCCGCCATCGATCGAAACACGGAGCGGAAGGCACACGAACAGATGAGAAAAGTTAAAGGAGTGCCGCCGTTTCGATACACACTGTGAGGCTTGACGGGGGTTTGCCCCACTTTTTTTTTTTTTTGTACACCGCAACATGGACGCTTTGAAATCCGCCGGAAGAGCGATAATACGCAGCCCCAGCATCGCCAAACAGTCGTGGGGAGGCGGCAGACATAAAAGTAAGTACATGTCACGTCCACTCGGCGTACGTCCATCAACACAAGGTGCTAGCATGCTCTAACATCCCCGGCACACAGCTAACAGCGGCGCGTATCTTAAATGGCCAACGACACTTGTTGGCACTACTTTAAAGTCAAGCCTGGTTAACACGGCACCGAACTGGAATAACTTGAGTGGGCAACGGAAGTGCTTTTGAACTTGACCTGTAGTCAGAACATGAGCACCCGTTGAGTGAGGAGAAGCACGTTGACACTGCCCTGCTTAAAGAAACATGTCATACCGGTGCTATCATGTACTGTTTGTCCACGCACGACACAACTCTTGAAAGGTAGAAACCCGGTGTTTGCCTGCCACGTCACGTCCGAGCTTCACAACAGTGGTACAAGCTGGTGTTTCTGACATGGCAACCCACAGTTGCTAGGCGAGTCACTAAAACGAGTGTGACTGAAAAGAATGATTACTCAGCATGCTGCCTTTTTATTCAAGTTGTTTTTTTTGTTATTATCATGAAAACCACTTCTGGGTCCTGACTTGCACACAGCTGCCTCCATCTTTTTTTACACAAAGGGGAATGTCCCCTGCTTGACCCCTCCCCTATACAAATGGTGCACTTGGCAGCAAGATGTCAGACAGTGCAATCAATGCTTTGTGTGTGCGCTCCTCTCCAGTGGCCGAATGTGCTGCAATGTCCAAAAGCTCCAGACTCCAGACACAGAAAGAACCCAACAAAACACAAATGCCTTAAAGGCCTACTGAAACCCACTACTACCCACCACACAGTCTGATAGTTTATACATCAATGATGAAATATTAACATTGCAACACATTTCAATACGGCCTTTTTAGTTTACTAAATTGCAATTTTAAATTTCCTGGGAGTTTCGTCTTGAATACGTTGTGTAATGATGACGTGTACGCAAGGCGTCACAGGTTTTTAGGAAGTATGAGCGCTGCGCACACACACAGCTAAAAGTCGTCTGCTTTAACCGCATAATTACACAGTATTTTGGAGATCTGTGTTGCTGAATCTTTTGCAATTTGTTCAATTAATATTGGAGGAGTCAAATTAGAAAGATGGAGTTGGGAAGCTTTAGCCTTTAGCCAGACAAACACACGGTGATTCCTTGTTTAAAATTCCGGGAGGTGAAACTTTCCTATGGATCAGAGCGCGGTCAAGCGAACATGAATCACGACGGAATGTCAACCAGCAGGTTTCGGTGAGAAAATTGTGGTTGAAAAGTCGCTTCTTACCGGAGAAAAGCTGAGCTTTTGCCGTCCATAGCTGCCGTCGACTCCCCTGAGACATTGGCGTCAGGACACCCGTGGAGACACACCTCCGACTATCACGTAATATTAAACTCACTTAAACACTAGCAACACAATAGAAAGATAAGGGATTTCCCAGAATTATCCTAGTAAATGTGTTTAAAAACATCAGAATCCGTCCCAATGCAATTGTGTTTTTTTTTTGTTTTTTTGTAGTCCGTCGCTATCAATATCCTCAAACACAAATCTTTCATCCTCGCTCAAATTAATGGGGAAATTGTCGTTTTCTCGGTCCGAATAGCTCTTTTTGTTGGAGGCTCCCATTAAAAACAATGTGAAGATGTGAGGAGCCATTAACCTGTGACGTCATCGTCTCCGACTTTCGGTAAAGGCAGGGCTTTTCTGTTAGCGACCAAAGGTTGTGAACTTTATCGTGGATGTTCTCTACTAAATCCTTTCAGCAAAAATATGGCAATATCGCAAAATGATCAAGTATGACACATAGAATGGACCTGCTATCCCCGTTTAAATAAGAACATCTAATTTCAGTAGGTCTTTAAAATAAGTGCACAAGAAAATGTTAGCACATGTCACCCCCCCAAAATTCTGCACACAATCCCCAAAACACTTAGAATAGAATAGAAAGTACTTTATTGATCCCTGGGGGAAATTCAGCACCACAGTTCGCTCACAATAAACAATAAAATCTTAGGTATTTTTTACATGTGAATAATATAAATACAGTCTATTATATAGGCCAGCACGGTGGAAGGTGGTATACTGCGTCTGCCTCACAGTGAGTAGTCCAGGGTTCAATCCAGGGCTCGGGATCTTTCTGTGTGGAGTTTGCATGCCCTCCCCGTGACTGCGTGGGTTCCCTCTGGGTACTCGGGCTTCTTCCCACTTACAAAGACATGCACCTGGGGATAGGTTGA
Source organism: Nerophis ophidion (assembly GCF_033978795.1). Taxonomy (NCBI): domain Eukaryota; kingdom Metazoa; phylum Chordata; class Actinopteri; order Syngnathiformes; family Syngnathidae; genus Nerophis; species Nerophis ophidion. The sequence continues at coordinate 54,291,659 of NC_084613.1, forward strand.
TTGGCAACACTAAATGGGCCCGAGTGTGAATGTCTGTCTAACTGCGTTGGCCCTGCGATGAGGTGGCGACTTGTCCAGGGTGTACGCCGCCTTCCACCCGATTGTTGCTGAGATCGGCACCAGTGCCCCCGCGACCCCAAAGGGAATACGCGGTAGAAAATGGATGGACGGATGGACTGTCTATTATACAGCATTATTCACATGTAAATAATATTAATAGTCTATTATTCAGCATTATTGAAATGTGAATAATATAAATACAGTATAGGACGGGGGTCGGCAACCCACGGCTCTGGAGTGGCTCTCTGGAGCCTTTTCAAAAATATATGAAAAAATGGAAAAAGATGAGGGGGGAAAATACATTTTTTTGTTTTAATATGGTTTCTGTATTGATTGATTGATTGATACTTTTATTAGTAGATTGCACAGTTCAGTACATATTCCGTACAATTGACCACTAAATGGTAACACCCGAATAAGTTTTTCAACTTGTTTAAGTCGGGGTCCACGTTAATCAATTCATGGTAAAAATATATACTATCAACATAATACAGTCATCACACAAGTTAATCATCGTAGTATGTACATTGAATTATTTACATTATTTACAATCCGGGGGGTGGGATGAGGAGCTTTGGTTGATATCAGTACTTCAGTCATCAACAATTGCATCAACAGTGAAATGTGGACATTGAAACAGTGTAGGTCTTATTTAGTAGGATATGTACAGCCAGCAGAGAACATAGTGAGTTCAGATAGCATAAGAACAAGTATATACATTAGAAGTACATTTGAGTTGTTTATAATCCGGGGAGATGGGATGTGAATGGAGGAGGGTATTAGTAAAGTGTTGAAGTTGCCTGGAGGTGTTGTTTTAGAGCGGTTTTGAAGGAGGATAGAGATGCACTTACTTTTATACCTGTTGGGAGTGCATTCCACATTGATGTGGCATAGAAAGAGAGGACAAGTAGGAGGACAAACATGACGCAAACCTCCCTAATTGTTATAAAGCAAACTGTTTATTTTAAACATGATTCGAGTATTAGACGAGGGCCGTTTTGTCCTACTAATTTTGGCGGTCCTTAAACTCTCTGTAGTTTGTTTACATTTATAACTTTCTCCGACTTTCCAAGACGTGTTTTATGCCACTCATTTTGTCCACTAAACTTTTAACGTTATGTATGAATGCACAAAGGTGAGTTTTGGTGATGTCATTGACTTGTGTGGAGGGCTAAGCAGACATATTTGGTCACTGCATGACTGCAAGCTAAATCGATGCTAACATGCTATTTAGGCTAGCTGTTTGTTCAATATTGCCTCATTATGCCTCATTTGTAGGTGTATTTGAGGTCATTTAGTTTCTTTTAAGTCCTCATAATTCAATTTATATCTCATGACACACTATCTGTGTGTAATATGGCTTTTAATTTTTTGCGGCTCCAGACAGATTTGTTTTTGTATTTTTGGTCCAATATGGCTCTTTCAACATTTTGGGTTGCCGACCCCTGGTATAGGAACATATGCATTATACAGTGTGCCTTTTTGTTCTGACTATACACAAGTACAATGAGATTAAATGCAACTCCAGTACCAGTGCGACAGTCTATAAATATGAAAAACATAGGAAGGAAATAAAAAAATAGTGGAAAAGGAGGTAAGGTGCACAGTCAAGTCCTATGAACGAATGTTCTGAATAGGTTGTTTAAATATTATACTATATACATACTGTATATACAGAAGCATTCAGACTGTGGGTGGAAAGTAAAAAATGCACACAGAGAGGTGCTTAATTATAAAATCAATGCCTATGAGAGTTCACCGTGGTTATGGCTTTAGGGAAAAAACTGTTCCTGAGTCTGTTTGTCTTAGACCTGATGACCCTATAGTGCCTTCCTGAGGGCAGCAGGTCAAAGCCATGTGAGAATTACTGCATGTTTACAGTGCAAAACAGAAGTTTGACATGCTACTATGTAATTATAAACTGTATTAATGATGAATGCCGTAAAACTCCCAAAGATTAGTATTACTGTTTTGAATTAAACATTATTTAAAAGAAAAAAACAACTTTGATTGTCAATCGCTCTTTGATAAACTCACTGACTGACTGGCCTTAGCTTGCTACATGACATGCTAACATAACTGGATTAATTTCTTTCCCCTTTAAAAACAACACACAACAATTTAAACTTGTATAAACACATTGCTGTCTTAGCAATTAAGATCTTACAGGCTCTTAGCACGGCGTGATCTAGACTCTGAGGAATACCAGACAGAGGTGTTTTTAATTTAAGCTATGTTAAAGGACCCCCGAACAGAGTGGGATGCCACAGCGTCTGCTAGTACACTATCCGTGAAGCATAAGAAACCCAAAACATACTAAATGGTGTGTCTATTAATTTTACTTATTTTAAAAATTGTTTTTTACAAGTTCTTTTTGAGTACATTTCACAATACCACACTAGTGATGATAACCTTGATAATTTTGGTCATAATAACTGTGATATTAAATCTTCATATTGTTCCATGCTTACCACCAGGTGAGAGAGAGTCTGTTGTGTGTTGGGCATTGTTTGAATTTGACCGATTCAGACTCTTCTTTTCAATTCCGATTCCTAATGATTCTCAGTTAGAGTTCTTAAAAAGGCAGGGTCATCATAACAATTTGCATAGCGAACCAGAGTTTTTTGGGATGAAGTTTCCCCTTTTATTATCCAGACAGATTTATTCTTATAAAATAAGAAACTGAATATGAATTAATGAATCACATTGTTTTAAACATTCTTTGGTGGCATCACTCTAATTCTCACTCAATTAGCTGAGAGACAGCTCTTATCTCAAAACACTCTTAAATTGGCGTATTCTTAAATTGAGGAACCACTGTACCTGCCTGCTAACCAAGGAAACCAGGAAAATATTCTGCCTGATAAAAAATAGCTCAAACTGACCCACCGTAATTGCAGCAGGACTAGTATAATTTGTTTGGTGCCTTGGTGTTGGCATAAAAGACAGACGTGATTTATTGTTTTACTTACCTAATTCTGACTGAATATAAAGGGATCAACGACGGGGCAGTCTTTAATTTCCACACTATTAATTTGTCATATTTGTCTTGCACCCTCCTTTGCATAATGTACAGTAGTACCCCAATTTTATATAAGAAATATTGTATAAAAACGATACAATAGAATGTCCTAATAAAATTACAGGAGTTTTATGAACTATTGCACCTGGGGGTAGGTTGATTGGCAACAGTAAATTGGCCCTAGTGTTTGAATGTTGTCTGTCTATCTGTGTTGGCCCTGCAATGAGGTAGCGACTTGTCCAGAGTTTACGCCACCTTCCGCCCGATTGTAGCTGAGATAGGCACCAGCGCCCACAAAGGGAATAAGCGGTAGAAAATGGATGGATGAATGTAATAATAATGTACAGCAGCGGACAGGGTGTACTTATACGGTATTTCCTTCTAGCTGTTTTTTTTTTTTGTCAAACACACCATCAGCAGCTTCTCCATATTCCCATAGATAAATGTCTGGCGTTTTGATATTATTTTATTGTTCTTGGCTGGCGTTAGACTCATTCTGCTTCAGACCAGCAGTGATACGCTTAAATTGGTTCGTCAAGCTGGTAAAACACTCAGTCATGTTTTGAAGGTTTCTGTTTTTAATTCAACAAGTATCATCTGCTTGTTCTTCTTAGCACTGTCCTTCACACTCACTTTCTTTATTCCCATGGTTGGAAAAACAAAGTCATGTCAATCTTTAGCTAAAAGCTAATGCGAGCGAATAACACCAGAAGTTTTGGGTGGATCTTACGGGGTTCACTGTGACCTTAGCTATGCCCACTAATGGCGGGAGTGCTTGTAGCTCAAAAGCATAAGAATGAGCAAATAGACAGCTCTTATCTCAAAACACTTTTAAGTCAGGGCACTCTTAAATTGGGGTTACGACTATAACAGCCTTTTTATTTATGAAGTTGAGCCAAACTTTTGATCACATCCGAAACCTGTTCTTGGTTCTCATGAGACCTGCTGCCTAATATTTGTTGGCGGCAGCTTTTTCTTACTGTTAGGTATTGAAACTCGGAATCAATATGAAAATATTTGAACGATTCCCGCAGAATCATATCGCTAGCCTCAGTTTCCTTCGATGCTAAACCCTCGTAGGGCTGCCGCTAACAATTATTTCAGTAATTGAGTTAATCTATCAATTATTTTGACTATCCGGGTAAATCACACTTTATGGCCTCGATGTGTATTTTAGGAAAAAAAGTTGAAATAAACACTTTTTAATTTTGATTTTGTGATAAATTTACATTATCAACATTGAAATTGCTCTTTTATCATCCGTACAAAAATAAAGAAATAAACAAAAAACTTGTTTCATAATATAAATCAAAGCTTTTTTCCAATCAAATTAATCATTTAATCAAATAATCCTTGTAGCCATAGCTGTCTGTGATGAGTTTTGAATCTTTTCTGTGTTAGGAGCTTTTGGACATTGCCCTTATTGACCACTGCACTCTTTCCCTGAGGCGAATGATGCATGTCTCTGTAGGGATCATCCACTTCTAACCAGGCAGCGGTCAAAGAGCATAAAGACCAACAAATAACTGAAGCTGCAATGCTTAAGCAGCACCAATACAGGTGTGAGAAGCTCAGCATAGTACAAAAACTCTGATTTCGCCCACCCCGAATAAAAATATGTGACACCGCTGGCTTTTTCTAGTTGGTCTTTCATAGATGTCTTGATGGTAATTCAAAATACCCCAAATAATCATGTGCGCGATGTCGTTGATCATTTTTGGAGGATGAAAAATATGGAAACCTGGACTCTTAAATGTAGAAATATGTACTATTTGAAAATGACGTGTTGCATAGGTCTGAGTTTACAATGTACTCTGGTTTCCTCCCATATTGCAAAAACATGCATGTTGGGCTAATTAGAGACAATTTTCTAGAGGGGTGAATGGTTGTTTGTCTATATGTGCCTTCTGATCGACCAGTCCATGAGGTACCCCACCTCTTACCCAGTTATAGGATAGGCTCCACCTCACCCATTGGCCATAGGCTCCACCTCACACATTGGCCCCAATGAGGACATGCGGTATGAAAAAATGTATGTATGTACGATCACAATGTGTCTATAGATGTTGTCTATACTGTGTGTTTTCATTAATACTAAAGATGCAAATTCTGGGCTGAAAATTAAAACACCGCAATAAATTACAGGGTTTCCCTTAGACTGCCAAGATACCTATGGTGATAGGGGTGTGGCTATGGGCTGGTCACATTACATCGTTGAATAATTTGCTTAATCCGCTATGATATGATTTTCTTAAAAATTTTTTTTTCAGCAGTGTTTTTTAGAATTGACTATCCTTAGTTTTATCCTGCTTCTAAATGTGTGTTTTAACCCCTGTGCAGCACTTTGTGAAACTGTTATTGTTTTCTAAAATGTGCTATATAAATAAAGTCGATTGGATTGGATAATCAATCAATCAAAGTTTACTTATGTAGCCCTTAATTACAAATGTCTCTTAAATGTACTTAAAACATTTTCCAAGTGCCATTCTTGAGACTTTTAATGAACTAAAAAAAACAATTTTTTAATCAAAACCTACTAGCAACAAAACGAATCTTCTTCTGCTGTTATTATAAAATGTAGTCATGTTTAGACTCTTAACTTCTGACGAAAGAGCCGAGTTATAGCAAACATGAAGTCATACATGCTTTGCACCGCTCCAGTTGAACTTTCTCTTCTTAAAAGCCGCTCTGTTCTTTTTAAATTTTAAATTTCAAAATTAAATTCCAGTGTAGTCACTCCAAAGTAACATACAACGGGCAGATAATTTTATGGCCAGATAATTTTAGATGTACAGTAAATAAATCGAACAGTTTTAGACCCAAAGATGCGTATACGCTGGACCTCCTCTGTAGCATGTGAATACTACGCCGGCTACACCCAGCGGCCGGTGAAACAGCGACGCCAAGTACCAGCAGAGACCGTCGACGTAAGCGGTGTAATCAGAAGCAGAAACGGGGATGCCGATTCTTTCCATCCTGCTTTTAAATGTCTGCTCCTTGGAGAAAAAACTAGACTACCTGAGACTGGATTTGAATGCAAGGTGGGAGATAATGGACTCCTGCGCCATATTTGTCAGAGAAACTTGCCTTAAACCATCCGTTCCAAACGAGGCAGTTAGCATCGCGGGGCAAACAATGATTCGGTCGTACAGGAGCAGCACTCTCACCGGTAAATCCCGAGGTGGCGGTGTTTGCATATACACCAACAACAATTGGTGCTACAACGGGAAGCTACTCTCATGTCACTACTCTCCCGATGTAGAACTACTAACTATAAAATGCAGGCCATTTTATTTACCCCGGGAATTCAGTGCTATGATATTCACAGCAGTGTACATCCCTCCCAGTACTAACACCAAAGAAGCCCTGAATGCTTTGTACAGATCTATCAATGAACTTCAATTTACACATCCAGGGAATTCAGTACTATGATCTTCACAGCAGTGTACAATCCTTCCAGTACTAACAAAGCCCTGAATGCTTTGTACTGCGCTATCAATGAACTGCAATCTACACATCCAGAAGGAGTTTTCATCGTGGCAGGAGACTTTAATCAAGCTAACATTAAAAGTGTGTTCCCCCATTTCCTTTAATATGTGAATTGGTAACCAGGGGTGGAAGCAAGTTAGACATGGTCTACAGCATGGGTGTCAAACTCCGGCCCGCGGGCCGAATTTGGCCCGCCGTGTAATTTCACTTGGCCCTTGAGGCAATATCAAATTAACATTAGAGCTGGCCCGCCGCTGTAACACCTCATTCACGGCTAATACTCTTACTTGCCAACCCTCCCGATTTTCCCGGGAGACTCCCGAAGTTTAGTGCCCCTCCCGAATTTCATCCGGGACAACAATATTTGGGGTGGGCTTTAAAGGCACTGCCTTTACCTAAAGTTCTCTACAACCTGTCTCCACGTCCGCTTTTCCTCCATACAAACAGCGTGCCGGCCCAGTCACATAATATATGCGGCTTATACACACACACAAGTGAATGCAAGTTATACTTGGTCAACAGCCATACAGGTCACACTGAGGGTGGCCGTATAAACAACTTTAACACTGTTACAAATATGCGCCACACTGTGAACCCGCACCAAACAAGAATGACACATTTCGGGAGAACATCCGCACTGCAACACAACATAAACACAACAGAACAAATACCCAGAAGCCTTGCAGCACTAACTCTTCCGGAACGCTACAATATACACCCCCCCGCTATCACCAAACCCCGTCAAACTCAACACCACCTCCGAAAAGAGGCATTCAATTTTTGTTTAAATTTAATTTGATATGCCATTGATATTTTTTAATTATTATTATTATTTGAAACTCGATTTTGCATGTCATTATAAAGTTATATAAGCCTTGCTTGTTCAATATTCAATGCAAAACTTGTTTGGGTCCCTATTAAAAGCTTAATTTGTTCAACCTCGGCCCGCGGCTTTGTTCGGTTTTAAATTTTGGCCCACTCTGTGTTTGAGTTTGACACCCCTGGTCTACAGTAACATCAAACATGCATTCAAAGCTGGACCCCGCCCCCACCTCAGCTCCTCAGACCATCTCTCTGTGAGGCTGATTCCTGCATACAAGCCCCTGCTGATCAGGAAGCAAGCTACAGTGAAGCAGGTGAGAACCTGGCCAGAGGGAGCAATGGAAGCATTACAAGACTGCTTCGAATGCACAGACTGGGACATGTTCAAGGCAGCCGCCACTGAAAATTATCACACGTGTGGAGGAGTTATGCAGAGTCTCTGTCCGCATACATTCAGAAGTGTGTGGAGGATGTTAGTGTGATCAAGAACACCCCCACACAGGCCAACAAGAAACCCTGGATGAACAGTGAGGTACCTGCAATGCTGAAGGCTCGGAACGATGCTTTTAAATCTGGCGACATGGTAGTACTAAAAACAGCCAGAGCTAACCTGAACTGTGCCAATAGGGTTGCAAAGCGTGCTCACAGTCAAACCTCAGGACTTTCTACGAGCACCCCAGAGACACTAGACGAATGTCGCAGGGCATACATGTCATCACAGACTATAAAGCTACCCTCCGTCTCTGTGACAACAGCATCAGCTTTCTTAACAACCTCAACAACCACTTTGGGAGGTTTGAGGCACTTAACACCACTCCAGCGAGGAAATCCATCCCTCGCCCTGATGAGCAGCCGCTCAACCTGGACACAGCGGATGTCCAGAAAACCCTGAGGAGAGTGAACCCCCGGAAAGCAGTGGGACCTGATGACATTTCGGGCATGGTGCCTAAGGGATGTGCAGATCAGCTGACTGGTGTTCTCACAGACATCTTCAACACCTCACTGACCCAGGCTGTGGTAACCATCATATTCTAAGACGACCCCAAGCATTCCAGTACTTACATTGTCTCCAGGCTTCCCATACCAGTTTGCTTATCGCCCTAACCGCTCCACAGAGGACGCCATCTCATCTGCACTCCACCTGAGCTTAGAACATCTGGAAGGAAAGGAGAAGCATTTGCGGATGTTGTTTCTGGACTTCAGCTCGGCGTTCAAAACAATCATCCTGCAGCACTTAGTGAACAAACTGGCCCCCCTTGAATTTCGTACCTCCCTATGCAACTGGCTGCTTGACTTCCTCACAGACAGCCCTCAGTCTGTGAGAGTGGGCGACAACACCTCGAGGGCCATCTCCTTGAGCACCGGGTCCCCCCAGGGCTGCTTCCTGAGTCCGCTGCTGTTCACATTGATGACCCATGACTGCTGCGCCAGATCCATTACTAACCACATTGTGAAGTATGCGGACAACAGAACAGTAGTGGGCCTCATCTGTGACAACAACGACATGGACAACAGGGAGGAGGTGAAACATCTGGTTGACTGGTGCAAAACCAACAACCTGGTCCTGAATGTCGACAAGACCATGGAGATCATTGTTGACTTCAGGAGGCACCTGTCCAGCCACACTCCACGCTTCATCAACGGCACAGCAGTAGAGATCGTAAGCAGCACTAAGTTCCTGGGGGCGCAGATTATGGACAATATGACCTGGTCCCTACACACCGGAGCTCTTGTAAAAAGAGCTCGGCAGCGCATGCACTTTTTGTGTCTGATGAATACGAGCCCAGCTCCCTCGCCCCATTCTCAGCACATTCTGCACAGGCACTATAGAGAGCCTACTGACCAACGGCTTATTTGTCAGGACTTGAGCCTGCAGTGCCTCAGACTGAAAGTCTCGGCAGAGACTGGTGAGGATGGCGGAAAATATCATCAGGACTCCTCTTCCTCCTATCCAAGAAATCGGAAAGCACCGCTATTGAATCGATTAGTAAAGGTCAATAATTGATTCATTTAGTGTAAATGAAGTAATGCATACAGTTCTAAAATTTATCCGACCGCAGCGAGCCACATCAGAGAGATCCGACCAGTTCATTTATTATCGGGCACTTATGGACCAGTTTTGCACACATTTTCATTGATTTAATAAATGTGGGAATTAATTTAACCGTTACTTATTCCAATTTACATTTTTTTTTTAGTTGCCAGTAATAAACACTTAGTGAAACCAAAGTAAAAGTAAAACTGCATCAATATTAGGGCTGTGAATCTTTGGGTGTCCCACGATTTGATTCAATATATATTCTTGGGGTCACCATTCGAAAATATATCGATTTTTTATTTTTTTTATTTTATTTTTTATTTTTATTCGATTCTAGATTCAAAAACGATATTTTTCCAATTCAAAACGATTCTATATTCATTCAATACATAGGATTTCAGCAGGATCTACCCCAGTCTGCTGACATGCTAGCAGAGTAGTAAAAAAAAAAAAAAAAAAAAAAAAAAAAAAGCTTTTATAATTGTAAAGGACAATGTTTTATCAACCGATTGCAATAATGTAAATTTGTTTTAACTATTAAACGAACCAAAAATATGACTTATTTTATCTTTGTGAAAACATTGGACATAGTGTGTTGTCAAGCTTATGAGATGCGATGCAAGTGTAAGCCACTGTGACACTATTGTTCTTTTATATTATTTTTATAAATGTTAATACATATAAAGTCAGTGAGGGATTTTTAATCACTGCTATGCTGAAATTATAATTAATATTGACGCTGTTGTTGATGATATTCCTTTTTGTTTCATTACTTTTGGTTTGTTCTGTGTCATGTTTGTTTCCTGTCAACTGCTGTTTATTGCAGGTCTGAGTGTTGCTGGGTCAGGTTTGGTTTTGGAATTGGATTGCATTGTTATGGTATTGCTGTGTAGTGGTTTATTGGATTGATTTAAAAAAAAAAAAAAAAAAAAAAGATTAAAAAAAAAAAAGACAATCGATTCTGAATCGCACAACATAAACGATTCGATTCGTATTCAAATCAATTTTTCCCCACACCCCTAATCAATATGCATAAATTAAAGATGCATCAATGATTGATTTTTAATCAAATGGTAGCTCCTGAATCGTAATCTCAATCGAATCGTAAATTGCCCAAAGATTCCGACTTCTAGATATAAATAAAAGCAATAACATTTTAAAGAAGGTATGGGGGGCTCAAATATACACAATCATAACAAAAAATAAAATGGCTTAATAAACTGTTCATAAACAAAGTTGCACTTCAATATTGAACATGTAGGCAGATGTCTAGTTACCTAAGTTAGGCCCATATCAAACCAAAGTGCAAAGTAACTATACAAACACTAAAGTTCAAACAGATATATTAACAGGTTGTATGAAAAAAAAAATGAAGTTCAGCAGATTCCGAGTGAGAAACACCAACATGACATGACAACATGACAGCACTTATAAAAATGTTAGTTTTATAACAGTGTTAAATGGCATTATGTCTTTGGCGATACATCTAATCTAACCACACTTTCTGTGACCGTATACAATTTTGTTTACACTGGCGGTGATTGATCTGTGACCTGGCTTCGTCACCAACCGCAAAGTGAGTCCCAAGTAAGTTTGGACTGACGAGTGGTCGTATTTCAAGTGGCCGTTGTTGTATTTGCGCACATTCGGCAAACTGGTTCGCCTGGGTTGATAGGCTCATATTGTTACAAATGTTTAAACTAAAATATTCTCACACTGGTACGGTGGAATTTGGTTCTGTGATCATTTTGTCCATGTTAGCTGCTGCATGCTAACTAGTTGCACTGTGTGATGCTCACGGGCCAGCAGCCCCGCGTTGCTTCACTAAGAGTCAAAGACACTTAATGAGGACAAGATGATTGATCCCCTTCTTTTCATTCCGCTATGGTTCAAACGCGCAAGGCTTCTAAAAGCGGCAAAAAGTTTGAATGCCCTATAAGCATGTGCATGGCGACTTATCGACGCTGGAAACTTTACCGACAATAATTTTAATTTATCGTTGGTTAATTGACTTATTGAATATCTGCCCAGGCCTATGGTTACGTCCACATCGCAGACATGCTGACAACGCTCCGCACACTGCCGTGGGTCTTGTTTATACACAGGTTCGGCAGAACCTTTTTCAGGAATCAGTCTTATTTTGGTGGTCGAGTTTTCGGTACATCACTGGTCAATAGTGCATAAATAATAGGTTACAAAGATATAAGCATTTAAACTGTAACAACCTGCTGGTGGTAATATTTAATTTTTGTGTGGTTTGCATTTATTGTCAGTTTTTCCCATGTTTGTAAACCCAAAATCTGTGCCTGAAAGGTGATTGGTGCAGAATGAGGAAGTGTTGTTGCGTGTCGGGGAAGCACAGACTCTCACAGAGACGAAATTGTGTACACGGGAGGTAAAACCTATTGGCATTGTCCTATTTGTCATCATAAAATTAAGTTAAGAATAGCGTCGGACATTCTGTAATTTCTTCTGGGGGCTACCATATATTATAGTACTTTAATTTATTTTCATATAAAAAACAAACAAAACTTATTTTTAAGGTGTGGTGGAGATAAAAATGCTACGTCGGTTCGCCGCATTCAATTACATTAAGGGGAAACCCTGAATTATCATGCCAATTATTATTACCGTTGCATTTATGACTTTGTGTTTGTTAAACTTTTTAAATTAAGGTTTTGCAATTGCACAAATAAATATTTAGTCTTAAAAATATATAACAACTATATAATTATACATTTTTTATATACCACTGTTATTACAATAATATAAAAGAAAAATAATAATGTACAGGCAAAATATTGAAAGGCGCCACAGACGTGCTTGTTGGTACTTACATGTCAGAATTGCGTCGGAATGTTTGAATTTCAGGGGATTAAACCCGACGAGGTGAATGTTTTGGCAGTTCTCCCTCTTGATAGTTCCACAATGCTCGTTTAGCAGATAGCTGTTTGTGGGTTTCTCTCGAATACAGTATATTGAAGTACTCCCACACCACAGACATATTGATAAAAATTCTGCTGACCAAAATTTTGGTGCACTTCTAATACCAGCAGTCAATTTTATTGCTATGTTGAATATACATAGACTATGTTACATGTTGGTTTTATGTGCAATAGCTCCAGGATAAACAGATTGTAGTTAATGTCTCTGTTTGACAAAGTGTTAGTGAAGTGAAAGGACTTCTAATAAAATAAGCATCATAACATGTGCTTCATGCTTTGTCATCTCTAACTTAGGTGAAAATACAGTATTACTATTTTATTCTGGTCCGTATTTCTAACATGTATTTTTTTTCTTGCATCATCTATCATTGGAGGCAGTGTCTTGAACTTGTGTAAGAGTATTATTGCCCCCTGCCCGTATGTGTGGGCCTGGCCTTGTCAAAGGAGAAAATTCCCTTCTCTGGCATCCATCAGAACTGCATTCCTTGTTTTCCACTGTAAGTGTGGGATTGCAGCAGCTTGGACTTTTGTTTTCATCCAACTGTCTATTTCTCGTAAATGATTACTGACTCCCATGTCACAATTTGACACTTGAGCAGACTTGTGTCGCTTTGTGGTAAAAAAAAATTTGACAATATTGTCATTTCCTGCCTTTTTCTAACTGTTCATTTGGGTTTTGACATGCTGCTGCGTTTACATTTTTCTTCACTGCCCTGCACTTAACACAACCAAATTTTCCCATGATTATAAAGATATTTAGCTCTGCGTGCTCTGCTGTACTGAAATTAGTGGGATGCAGGGAAACGCGTGTATTGATTCCCAAGGCTTTGGTGAATCATGGAGATGGGTTGTCAATATTTAAATAGACACATCAGGCTATTTGCTTCACTAAAAACCTTGTTATATTAAAACTTAAACAGTGTGGGATATGAAACAATGACAATGTTTCCATGCACTAAATTAGTCTGGTTTCTAGTTAGTTTTTTTTGGATTTTCACACCCACATGTGAAGTCCCAGTGTCCATGCATTCTCTCGAATGTCATTATTGGTCATAAGCTGTGTGCCTTCTGTACACTGAGCGGCGCTTATTTTTGTTTAGCACGGATAAATGTATTGCTTTTCTGGTTGACCTTTTACCGCACACCAAAACAGGTAATCTTTGCGACTCTTCACAAGTCAACAGCCCAGTTCTTGTTCTACTTGAAGTCTGCTGTAATATTGGCACATATTACGTCTAAAATGGCTATGCTGATGGTAAATAGCAGACAGCATCAAGAAATTTATCAGATTGCGCCACGAACATGACACTACTACCAAGAATGGATGCGGGTCCCAAGCAAAGACTGGTAGTAGAATGTTGTTTTAAAGGAATTTTCTGACAGAAAATGGAAATAAAACTTTAGTTTTTGGGGTGGTATAGCTCGGTTGGGAGAGCGGACGTGCCAGCAACTCGAGGGTTCCAGGTTCGATCCCCACTTCCGCCATCCTAGTCACTGCCGTTGTGTCCTTCGGCAAGACACTTTACCCACCTGCTCCCAATGCCACCGACACTGGTTTACATGTAACTTAGATATTGGGTTTCACTATGTAAAGCGCTTTGAGTCACTAGAGAAAAGCGCTACACAAATATAATTCACTTCACTTCACTTAAGTCCAAAGAAAAAAGATGATTGCTATTGTTCTGTTTAAGTTTGCCAGTTGTGTGGAATACAGAGTTTAGCTAACTAGCTAGGAGTGCACAAATGAAGCAACAAGAGGTTTGTGTACGCTTTCTTCTTTGCCTTGTAATATACCTGCTTCATTCTCTTCTATTGCACTCCTATTTGTTCTGGAGTACGAATGAAGCCACTATTATCCATTTCATTAGCTAGTTCTACATTTTAATTTGTGCTGTCAAATGATTAATTTGTTTAATCAGATTAATCACAGTTGTGAAATTGATTAATCATGATTAATCACTCGCCTGTAATATCTGGAATCTGTTTTGAACAAAGTAACGAAAATGTATTTCTATTAAAGCTGTAGTAAATCTAACCGTTATGTAGCACGGTCTGTGTATATGCAGCACAGCAATGTGACGATTACTGGTAAATCACCGAAACAACAGTAGCAAATAATGTAGCAGATAAGATACAGTCATGTAAGCAGATAAGATAAGGATAAGACCTAACAGATTGGGAACACTTAAAAAAAAAAAAAAGCTTTACTTGAATTCTGATCTTTTTTTTTTGCTCAAAACTTGGTAACACTTTTATCTAAATATAGTCTAAGTATAGTCGGGGTTTATTTTTAAGGGACATTTACCATCCTGAGTTTCACTCATCTTTGCACTGACATACACATTAACCTGATCACTGACCATATAAACATCCGCGGTTCAGCTAAAGGAACATGTACGGGCAAAAAAAAATTGGGTCATTATTCTACGTTTTATACAGGAATAATGCAATAATCTTTTGTAATTAATCACACTTGTTATTTTTGACAGGCCTAATTTTTATACATATCTAAAGGAGCGCCATTAGTTGCACAAAGCATATCAAGGTTGTACTCAACTTTTTGCCATATTCACTTAAACATTGCCTCATGAATGATGGCAAGGCCATCAGTGATTTTTGCTTTGAATGTTGAAGACCCAGGATAATTGAGTATTTGTTTCTTTCTTATCTTTTTTTTTATCGCATGATATACTTAACATATAACCCAGTACAAATACGTTCAAGGAATTAAGTCAATCTGGAGAGCGAGGTGCCCAAGAAACTGAGCCATCCCTGTCATTAAATGGAACCAATTTTATTAACCGGGCATCTAAAAAAAACTTTAATAACCACTGAGTACACTGTACTGCTAAAAGTACTGAGCACGTGATAGGCAGGAATGGAGATTGCTACTTTATCCAGCTAGATAGTCATGTTTTGATTTATAGCCCTGTTGTTCTCCAACTGATTGGAAATATATTTTTTGTCTTGTATTTAAGTCTTGTTTTATTTGACACAGTAGAATAATATGATGCTTCTCAACTGCTACACCAATAAACATGCAGGCTGAGAACTTTATTTCCTAGGAAAGGAGTTTATCTTATTAATTTGCCAGCCTTTCCATGTTGAAAGATCTCCATGAAGAAGTCCTGATACAACATGGCAAACTAGTTTACCATACGGGTCAGAAATAATTGATGTAAGCTCCTTTAACCATATGTGTAGACCATATGGCCGGTGTGACTTGTAGCCTCTTTTTCACTGACATATCTTGGTCAGTGGCTAAAAGCCAGCTGAGGCCACCAGGCAAAGCTATAAATCACAATTATATTTATTTATACAGTCTAATGAGCATGAACACGCCAAGTTTAACACACATGCAGCATTAAACCTCGTTGTTTTTTTGGCTTTGATGTAGGGCTGGGCAATATTGCCTTTTTTTAATATCGCGATATTTTTAGGCCATATCGCGATATACGATATATATTGCCAAGGAAGTAGGTTTGATTTTGAGATTGGTGGGGACAGAAAGGTGCTCCAAGGCAGCACTCTGAAAGTTTACTTTTTTTCTTTTTACATTAGGAATCATAATTTCACGTCTTGCAGATAAATGCAACTAAAATGAAAGCAAAGGAGACAACTTCAAAGAGTTCTCATCTTTACTCTTTAGTGTAGGGCTGTAGTGCAACTGTGCATCATGCTGTCAATTAACATAGCCTAATTAACATCAGAAATACATTCATGCAATACAACATTGTAAATAAACATAAATGAACTGTAATCTCCAGCCTCTCCTTCTCTACTTCCTCCTGCCTCTCTTCCTCTAACTTCTCTGGCCTCTCCGCCTCCATCTCCTCCAGCCTGTCTGCTGAGACCGACATTTAACCCTTTCTGTGCCATAATCATTGACTAAACATTACGGGCAGCGCTTGTATTGATAGTGACTACACAGTAGCGGCTGGCTATTGGTAGGGACGTGTCCCTAGCGTCCCTACCCAATCTAAGCCCTTGTATATTACGATATTTTGCCTTGGCCTTGAATGAACACTTGATGCATATAATCACAGCAGTATGATGATTCTATGTGTCTACATTAAAACATTCTTCTTCATACTGCTTTAATATATGCTACTTTTAAACTTTCCTGCAGAGAAGGAAATCACAACTAAGTCAATTGACCAAAAGTGTATTTATTTAAGTTATTAAGCAATGGCACAAACATTCAAGTCATTTCCAAAGCATGAATTACAATATTCTCAGATAAATTTTAAGTGTCAAATAAAAATGAGCTGCATAATAGGAAATCAAATAGTATTCGTCCTTCACTATGTGGTATGTTACTAAGGTTATGAAATTCTCTTCACTCTCTAGGGAGTGACTTTACAAATGATGCTAAATATTAGCAGTAATGCTACTTTTTATAGCAACGCTTATTCCCCCCACACTTGACAAATTACGGTTGTTTGTACGACATATTCCCACTTGAAGCCGAACCACCGCCAGACGATGTAAACCCTGCTGTTTTTATTAGGAATTAAGTCTTCATTCATTTGCTTTCAGAGCCGCACCATCTTTCTCTCGTACTGCTACGTTAGCCACGCCACTACCTCTCTGCTGGGCGAGGGCGTGTATGTGACGTATGACGTGACAGTATGTGACGTATGTAAGAATGTGCGTCTGCTTGTCTATGAGAAGGAGACACAGGAAAGAGCGAGGAGAGCCTGAAGTGTACGCCCGCAGCTAAAAGTCCTGCGTGAGAACGTATACCCGAATAATACGATATAATCATTTTCTATTTCGCACAGAGACAACCCCGCGATATATCGATATATCGCCCAGCCGTACTTTGATGCCCTGAATGAAAGTTGGGAAAATAGTTCATATACTGTAGCTTAGCCATTAGTGCCTGTGGTGTAGCTTTAGGATTAAACTCCAAAAGTTTGTCCTGTGGACATTTTCCTTTGACATTTTTTTCACTTTTCAAAGCTGCTGCTTTTTCATGGCAGTACCACCAGTATAGACTGATTACTAGTTATGATACTAGTGGTATCAGTGGTATTTGTGTTTCTAACATGCGATTGTAGGGCTAACCTGACGACTACGCTAAAGGATAGACCCTAACTCTGATTCCATCTGTTCATCTTTCATTATAATTCATTAGTGGTAGGTGCGTGCCTGTGCATTTTACAATTTAAAATGTCTTTAATAAATATGTGTGAGGCATATTTACAGTTTACACCTGGATTTTGCTTTTATTTGGCTTTAATTTAGCTTATTGGCTTCCTTCGTCATAAGTTTTTTTTTTTATTATAATAATGATAATCACTAGTTATGGGGAAATAATCGATATTTAGATGCATCACAGTGTGGACACGGATAATTATAGAATTGATTAGTAAACGTCAATCGATAATCGATTTATTTATTGTAAATAAAATAAAGTAGACAGTTCTAAAATTTGGCTGACTGCAGCGAGCCACATTGCAAAGAGATTTGACATGCTAATTTATTATCGGGCACTTATGGTCCAGGTTTGCACACATTTTTATTGATCTAATAAATGTGGAAAATTAATAAAACGGTTCCTTATTCCAAATAAATTGTTTTTTTTACAGTTGCAACTCATAAATGCTGATTTTGTGAAACAAAAAGAAATGTAACGCTGCAACAATATACATAAATTTAAGATGTATCAATAATCGATTTTTAATCGAATCATAGCTCCTAAATTGTAATCGTAATCGAATTGTGAGGTGCCCAAAGATTCCCATCTTTAATAATTACACTATTTTTCCAAATGCTGTATCAAAATTAGAGTTAAACATTAATGTCAGACTAACAAAGTTTGGAGTGGGAGGAATGAGGGAGGAAATACGGGAGGCATAGTGTATAATGGTGCCTCGATGCAGTATTAATTTTATTTGTAATTTTTTTCGTACTTAGTTTTGTAACGTTCCCGACATAGCTGGGATCTGCTGTACATGAAAAGTCAGTATGTTAAGAGTTAAAATTGTCATCAGGTTAATGTAGGCGTTTAAGATTATAAGACAACGACTATTCAGAAAGGCTCCAGCCACCCCTGCAACCAAAAGAGGAACAAGTGGTAGGAAATGTATGGATTAATTTATGGATTAACTTTTATTTGTCATGGAGTCACCGCTTTCCCCTTATCTTTTGTAAAACTTGCTACTCAAGTGTGTGGTACATGGGTATTCTGGGGTGTGGGGCTGTGACAGGTTTGGCCAGTGGACAGTATTGAGGCTTAGTTGAGGAAGCAATCTGCTGGTCATCCGTCTCTCTAACCCTGATAAGCATGTCCTTCAGGTACGACTTGCTTTTATTTTTAACGCTTCCTCTCAAAATATTTTCCAAAGAACATTTTCAAACATTAAAACACTATAGACACTGCTCAGTTTGTACTCTTGAGTGTCAACCTAGATTCAATTCAATTGTAGTTGTTTAAAATGGGATGAAAATATGAAGTCCCAATGTAGGCTTGCTGTGTTTCTAAATGTAAAACATTGTTTCAAACTGAAATGACACACATTCATTAAATCCCAAGGAATGAAGGGGAATTATTTTGATAAACATTTCTCAACCCATTGTTGAACGTCCAATTTCTAAATATATAATGCAAGATGATGAGTGAGGTAGTTTATTTGGTTTGGAGCACACGGAAGATGTCAACCGGACCCACAGTTTACAGTCACGTCAGTAATTGTAAGTGTGAAACCTTCAAACATGGTGTTAGCACCTGAGGGTCAAACATATTCAAGAGAACACAGGAGACAAAGTTCAAGTGAACTTATTTTGTTCAACATTGACTACCAAAAGAACTCCCCAAACCCTCCCGTGTCCCAAAGAAAAGACCTGATAAGGTGGCCCAAAAGAACAAAAGGCAGTGAGGTGTTCAAGCCAATCCTATACAGGGCCATCAACCTGTCACCACACCGCTTCCTCTAACAATCCAAATGAAACCTAGCTGCATTAAGTTTCTTGTGGCTTTTTATATTGGAGGTTTTCCACTGACATTCCACCAACATTTCTATTTGGCGTCTAGTTTGCTATGTGGGATCTGAGCCGAGGATGTCTTTGTGGTTTGTGCAGCCCTTTGAGACACTCGTGATTTAGGGCTATATAAATAAACTCTGATTGATTGATAATATGCAGTTCATTAAGATGTTTTAATGTAGTGAAGTTTGTAGTTAAGTGTGACTATTCATAGTGATCTTTCAGGTTTCAGTTTCGGTTCTGTATCTTATTCATTGCTCCGATTTATTGTCATGATTCTTGTTGCTACTTGCAAATACAGTACATTCTGGCTTTAGCCGGTCATCGGCTGTAATCCTCGACAGACAGGAACACACATTCCACTTGACTCTCTTTTTTTACATTGCTGTTTCAGAGTGGATTTAACAGACTGAGAATTACGTGTCCAAGTTTTTTGACTTAGACACTGACTGTAAGACTCTCCTCCTCTACACATTTTATAAATTGTTTAGGATGCAACTAGACAGATGGCTTCACATTCATGCAGGACATTTTTTTAATTTTGGAGATTTTTGTGAGAACGTCCCACTCCTGCTGCTACTGAGGATGAAAAGTACCTAAGGATACAGGCTGGTCATAACTAACTGCATTTTACTTTGTATTGATTTTTCTCTGAGTTGGTCTGCCTGTTTCTGTAGTAATGTTATATTTGTCATACAGAAAGCCATAGACACAGTAAACCATTTCCTGTATCCTTTCCTTAACAAATATCAATGAACAATAGTGGTAGGTCAGCCTTTGTACAAGCCACATACAGCAAGAGCCGCCCCATGGGTAACAACACACTGTCAATCTCCGCAACAAGTGATGCTTGTTATTTGTGACATGCACTGGGATTAGTAGAACATGATTATACATAATAGTCGACTGATGGAGCCACAAAATAGGTTGCAATAGAAATTCAAGACTTTTTGGAGCACAATTAAATACATTTTCCAGTGTAGAATATATTTCTGCTGTGTCTGTATGTGCCTCCAGGTATCTTTTGTCGTGTCAGCAGTTTCTAAATTAACCCAGTGTCCTAATTGGGATCTAACAATGCTGGAATATTTTTTGCATTGTTTATGAGTTAGGAAGTTATATCACAGTAGAAGCTGGTTACTTTTGCCTAAAAAATATTGAAAGAAGCAAATATTATTTTGGTGACTAATTATCGCCGTCATAAAAATTGTATTCTTTTGGCCATCAAGGGTTGGAATTGGGTGTTTAATCACCAAAAATGATTCCCGGGCGCAGCCACCGCTGCTGCTCACTGCTGCTCCCCTCACCTCCCAGGGTGTGATCAAGGGTGATGGGTCAAATGTAGAGAATATTTTCGCCACACCAAGTGTGTGTGTGACAATCATGGGTACTTTAAGTTTTAAATTTCAAGTTCCGTATTTTCCGCACTATAAAGCGCACCGGATTATAAGGCGCACCTTCAATGAATGGCCTATTTTAATATTTTGTTCATAAATAAGGCGCACTGCATTATAAGGCGCATAGAATAGATGCTACAGTAGAGGCTGGGTATACGTTATGCATCCATTAGATGGAGCTGCGCTAAAGGGAATATCAACAAAACAGTCAGGTCAGTCAAACTTTATTAATCGATTACAAACCAGCGTTCTGACAACTCTGTTCACTCCCAAAATGAATAAACAGCTGTTTTATTATTTACCCCGACACGTAAAAAACTGTCTGATACTGTTACGGTAAATCAAACGTTAGTGCAATCACAATATAGTAACACTCGAAATAGTGCAAAGCAATAATATATCAATAACTTAATGTTGCTCAAAAGATAATGTCACACAAAATAAACATGTAAAGCTCACTTTATTAGGTTATTCCTCATCCACGAATCCCTCAAATTCTTCTTCTTCAGTTTTTGAATCAAACAGTTGGGCGAATACGGCATCCAAAATGTCCGTCTCCGTCTCGTCGAAGTCGTCATTAAACGAGTCAGTGTCGCTGCTGTTAATGTTAAATTCTTTCGCTGCTGCTCTATTCCCGTCTTCTACTGTGTGACTGATCGCCTTGAGTTAAAACTCTGCACGCCTCCCGCAGTCATATAACCCAGGATGCACTGCGCGCTTCTTCTTCTACGAGGGAAAATAAGGTAGGCTGTTGATTACCGTAGAAGTAGAAGCACACTTCTTCTTCTATGGGGGAAAATAAGGTATACGGCTACCGTAGTTGCAAGACCTCTTGTGGTATGTTTAATTCGGACACTAAAGAAGAAGGAGTCGTGGATGAGGAATAACTTAATAAAGCGAGCTTTACATGTTTATTTTGTGTGTTGTGTTGTGTGAATATTAACGTTGAAGCAACGTTGATTTATTGATATATTGTTATTGCTTTGCACTATTTTGGGACGTCGTTAATGGAGTTAGTGTCGCTGCTGTCGCCTAGCAGTTCAGTGACAACTCCTGCTTTCCTGAAATCATGTCTCTCAATAGGAGCCATTTTGGGGTCTTTACATTTAAACACACAAATGGAAATGAAACAGCACGGCCTGGCGCAGTCATATATCCCAGCATGCACCTTGCGCTTCTGTTCTTACGGGGGAAAATGAAATCGGTGGCTGCTTACCGTAGTTTTGAGACCTGTTGTGACTTAATATTGGTCCATGTAGGTCCATATATATAAGGCGCCCCAGATTATAAGGTGCACTGTCAGCTTTTGAGAAAATTTTAGGTTTTTAGGTGCGCCTTATGGTGCGGAAAAATACGGTAAATTAGAAATACTGACCTTGGGCCTGTGTGCCACTTAAAAGTATCCTGAGAGTGGCGCTAATACAAGACAAGCCAACCTACTGCATTAGTGGCAATGTGCGTGATTCTGAGAAAATGTCAAATTAAAACTTCACATCGTGATATTCATGTATTGTTTGCAGGGCTCCCACCAGCTTGCCAATATACCTGTGGTGGTGGCGTGGCTGTTTTTGATGTCATCATAATTTGCATAATTGTTAAAGATGCACATATTTTCTTTAAAAAAGGCTAAAAGATGTTGTACACATTTAAAAACACATCTGCTTTTTAGTAACTAATTTTGTAGTATCAACATAAATTTTTTCTTATCGTTTTGCTAAATTTTTTTCATTATTATTGTTTAATGTAACATAGTCCAATTGGAATGAAACTGGACTCACTGGTGACGGTGGCAGAGAAGAGGACTGTTGACAAACTAGTGAGCATCCTGGATGATGCCAGTCACCCTCTGCATAGTGTTATCAGTGGCCAGAGGAGCCTGTTCAGTGCCAGACTGCTTCATCCCAAGTGCAGGACTACTAGACTAAAAAACTCCTTTGTCCCACACGCCATTAGACTGTACAACTCCTCTCTGGGGCGGGGGACGGGGGTACAAGGAAGACAGGGGATGCAAAACAATAACAGTGCAGCGCGTTTTCATGACATGGTCACTACTGCCTACTTTCTCTTGTTATAGTCTTATTTTACCGTTGTATTTTTATTCCAATTGTTGCTTTTTATTTTTTATTCTTATTGTAATATTTCTCTATTTTGTTTACATTTAAACACCAATTATTTACTTTTTACTTTTTCTTAAATTGATCTCAACTCTGTACACTGCTGCTGGAATTATAATTTTCCTGAAGGAATCAATGTTGTACTATGTATCTATCCATCCATCCATCCATCCATCATCTATCCATCTATCTAGTCCGTATCCCGGTTGCGGCTGCTTGTCTTTCAAGTTGGAGAAGCTAATTTTAATTTATTCTTTCAACTCAGTCTATCCCATAACCGATAAAATATATAAAGATGTTTGATTTTACATTGAAGGGATTGAGAGATTCTCCATATCAACGCGGAACAACAAAATTAAACTTGACAAATGCGCTGGCAGTGGTTTATATTTTAAGATTGCCGATTTGCTCATTTTGTTGTCAATCAAAAATAGATTTAGCCTCAGACAGATCATCCAATCATCATGTGGAAGCCTGGTTTCCAGGCCAGCTGAGCTGAAGCCACTTTCCATTCACTTCCACAGACTCTTAGCCATTGTGGGCGGGACAAGGCCGATAACCGATTTTTGGAGCCAATATTTAATTTGCAGTCAAATCAAGTGAAACATGAATAGTATACATCAACTGGACAAGGCTTTAAGTTGTTTTTTAAACATTATTTATTTAGGAAACACAAAACCAGTAGTGACATGATGTTTTAGGTGGCGCTAATGTTGTGGTTTTAGGCCGTCTAAGCACAGCAGCTTAGCAGAAAGGAGAACTGGTTATTATTATAGCAGAAAGGACAACTGGTTACTTACTCTCTACTTATCACTATTTTTAAATACTAATACTGGTATCATTAATGTATATATCGCACCTGCAGATGTATTTCTGTTGTACTTGTAAAACATAAATAAATACAATATCGACTGATACCGATAAAAGAAGGCCATCATCGAAAATATTGTTAATATATGATTAGCTGTACCAGCTCAAAAGAAAACAACTGTTGGGCAAAATGCCATGGTGACTTGATTGTGAATCATTTGTCAATAAGAGCCAAAATACATTTTTAATTGATGTTGTTGAACAGTTGTCACATTTGTTAATTTTGATTTTGTGTTTATATTCCCTCCTGCTGGACGCCCGATAGCATTGCCTGTATTTGCAAAGCTTAGCCTAGGTAAATCTTCTGTTGTTTGTAAATTACTGTTCTAATCTTAAATAAAAACAACAAAGATTGCATCATTCCTTCATCTTGTCTGTTCCCAGTTCCTTGTTATGCACTATCCTTGTTTATCATGTCCATCATTGGAATGAGGCATAAAATATTTCATACTACAGCATTTGTTCCCACATTCATTACAAGTGCTGTCATATGTGTCATTATGAATTTTATATACTGTATACAATGTGCAGTGTAGTTAGCCCCTCCAAAGCATTTCTGTGCCAAACGTTTTTGGATTTAGAAATAAACATGTTTACGTCGAAAGGCCTTTATTGCAGATACCTGTGTCTTTGGATATGTTTAACATTACAGTAAATAATCCCAACTCAATGGTCAGTTTTGTTGTTTTCAGAGGTTGTTCCTGTGTGTTATCATAGGATAATTTACAGATGTTTGACAAATTAAGTCTCCTTAGTGTTTTTGTGTAATTGTCCAAAGAGGAAATACAATTTTTAACTTAAAAATTTGGTAAGAATATTAATATTGATTAATAATAAAGTAGCCCGTGGGCTGAAATTATTTGGTCCTACAAAGATTGTTTTCCTTCCTGCAACTCATTATACATAAGAGCTTCCTTGTAGTGTATGTGGTGCCTTTTTAAATGTCTGCATTAATTGTATGCAGAAGTGATGTGAGCTGGTTGGTTGTAAGAGGATCAAGGCTTTGCCAGAATTGCAGAAGTGGTTCCAATACAAGGCCACCCGACCTTTTGCACTATTGGCAATCTGCACGATTCTGAGAAAATGGTTGCCGAATGAAAACTTCACACCATAATATTAGAAACAGCTGCATCCTATTTTCTAGATGTGATCCCGATTCATTGAGCAAACATCATTGCCCCATTACACATGCTCTTATTTCAAAGCAGCATCACCCATGCGAGCAGTGCTCACTGACCAGTCAGCCACAGCTCCAGCACAGCCAATAAGCCTTTGAAGTTTGCTTTAATCAGCACCAGAGCTACAGTGAGATGCCATGGAAGGGCTTGGTGGGGGGTTGGCTGTATAAATGCAAATGTGACCAATATGAACATAGATTATTATTCCATACAAAGCAGCTTGCTGGGTTTATGCACTAGTCTAAAAATAGCACTTTTCATTTGCCAGCATGTCATCTTTTTGTACAAAGCTGTTGTTTCATCACACTTCAAAGGACTTAGTGTTTTGTTGTCCTTATTTTATTCTGCTTCATGCAACTAGGACTCAACTGTCAATTATCTGCTGTCTCCTTGTGGCATATAGAAACTCCCGGTACGCGACTTGTTTGTTCATTCATTTATGTTCTATAACAGATACCGTGCTTTGTCCAAGGAAAGTTGGAAAATATTTGTGCTGACTTTGCACTACCCTGGACTCTTACCTGTCAAAAAGTGCACCTCTCGATGATCAACTATCAACTAGGTTCAGTTTTAGTTTGCCATGAATAAAATTTGCGATTTAGTAAATTATATTTTTATTTTACGTAATTCCGGTCTTTATTCAATTTTAAGGAAAAACTTTTAAAAGGACAATTTATTAAATTAGCTGATTTGAAAAGTGATTGTCCCTTTCTCTTAAGCAAATATGGCCCGTACTCTTTACATTGTATTACTGACAAAGAGTGGGTTGCTAATTGCTGTATTGTAATTGTTTAGCCAAAGCCAGTAGAACGTGAATACCAAAATAAAGGTGTAAATTAACCTAGTACTTTTGTCAAATGTAAGGATTTTGCCCCATTAGCACTGACAGTAACACGTCAACTTACAAGCTTTTATTGTTTGTGATGGAACTCTTAACTCAATACACAAAGCAACATATTTGATTTAAATTATTTAAAATCAAACCAAATTAATTAGTACTTGGCCCCTCAAAACCGCAGAATTTTAACATGTAAAGAAACAAACTTTTAAGTAAAATATATTGTATAAAAACAATACTGTAGAATTTACTGCTAACAACTACAGTAGTTTTATGAAGTAATGTAATGTACATGCACCTTAAAGACAGTGATGAGGCGGAGACTTGTCCAGGGTGTACACCGCCGTCCCACCGAATGCAGCTGAGATAGGCTCCAGCACCCCCCGCGACCACAAAAGGGACAAGTGGTAGAAAATGGATGGATTTATCTTGGAGAGTGGACTTCTACGGGATCTCCTATCAGCTACATCTCTGTCAGCAAACAATCAACAGCTTTTTTCATATTTGATTGGATAACTGTCTATCGTTTAGATAATATTTTAACATTCTTGCTTGGCGTTGTACTCAATATACCTGAGCTTGAATTACTTCGCCAAGTTGGAGAAAAGCTCGGCAATGCTTTTGATGATTTCTTTCTTCAATTCATTGAATATCATCCACTTTCTCCTCGCAGTGTCTGTCACTCGCTTTGTTCCTTCCATTGCTTGGTAAATAATGTTAATGTACAAAACCCAAAACCAGTGAAGTTCGCACATTGTATACATCATAAATAAAAATAGAATACTGTAGCGGTTGCTTTAAGGACATAATTCACCACACCTGTTTACTTGACTTTGTCATTATTTACTGTCATTGTTCGATTGTGCACATAACAATGTTGTTCTTGTTTAGCATTCATATATGCAGTTATGAGTGAGTAATTCGGAACGGCCACTTTAAGTGACCATCAGGAGATTCTCCATAAGGTGGGGGTTTGTTGTGACAGCCATTTTGAGTCGTTTGATGTTAGTAGTCATTCATTCTTGTTTTTGATGAATAAATGACGCACACGTTTTTGTGTGTCAAACGATATTTCAAGTTGTCTTGCTTTCACGCTACAGGCGCAACAATACAATGCTTTGCAAATCCTTTTCAACTTATATTTATTGCAAAGACAAGATACTTAACATTCGAACTGGAAAACTTTAATTTTTTTGGAAATATTAGCTCATTTGCAATTTGATGCCTGCAACATGTTTCAAAAAAGCTGGCACAAATGGCAAAAAAGCCTGAGAAAGTTGAAGAATGCCCATCAAACACTTATTTGGAATGTCCCACAAGTGAACAGGCTAATTGGGAACAGGTGGATGCCATGATTGGGTATAAAAGTAGATTCCATGAAATGCTCAGTCATTCACAAACAAGAATGGGGCAAAGGTCATCACTTTAACCAATACGTGAGCAAATTGTTTAAGAACATTTTAAGAACAACATTTCTCAACGAGCTATTGCAAGGAATTTAGGGATTTCACCATCTACGGTCTGTAATCTCAACAGGTTTAGAGAATCTAGAGAAATCACTGCACGTAAGCGATGATATTACGGATATTCGATCCCTCAGGCGATACTGCATCAAAAAGCGACATCAGTGTGTAAAGAATATCACCACATGGGTTTAGGAACACTTCAGAAAACTACTGTCACTAACTGCAGTATGTTAAAACATCTGTAAGTGCAAATTAAAACTCTGCTATGCAAAGCGAAAGCCATTGATCAACAACACCCAGTAACGCTGCAGTCTTCGCTGGGCCTGAGCTCATCTAAGAAGGACTGATTCAAAGTGGAAAAGTGTTCTGTTGTCTAAAGAGTCCACATTTCAAATTGTTTTTGGAAACTGTGGGCGTCGTATCATCCGGAACAAAGAGGAAAAGATCCATCTGGATTTTTATAGGCGTGAAGTTCAAAAGCCAGTTTCTGTAATGGTATGGGGGTGTATATATTGCCCAGGGTAACTTACGCATCTGTGAAGGCACCATTAATGCTGAAAGATACATACAGGTTTTGGAGCAACATATGTTTCCGTCCAAGCAACATTATCATGGCCGCCCTTGCTTGTTTCAGCAAGTAAAAGAGTGCGGGTACTAGACTGACCTGCCTGTAGTCCAGACCTGTCTCTCATTGAAAATGTGTGGCGCAATATGAAGCCTAAGATACGACAACGGCGACCCCGGTCTTTTGAACAGCTTAAGCTGTAAATCAAGCAAGAATGGGAAAGAATTCCACCTGAAAAGCTACAAAAATTGGTCTCCTCTGTTCCCAAACGTTTACTGAGTGTTGCTAAAACGAAAGGCAATGTAACACAGTGATAAAAATGCCCCTGTGCCAACCTTTTAGCAATGTGTTGCTGCCATTAAATTCTAAATGAATGATTATTTGCAAAAAAAAATTCAGTTTCTCAGAACATTAAATATATTATCTTTGCAGTCTATTCAATTGTATATAAGTTGAAAAAGATTTGCAAATCATTGTGTTCTGTTTTTATTTACGAATTACACAACGTGCCAACATCACTGGTTTTGGGTTTGTACATATCGAGCTATAAGCTAATGCTAACGAGTAGAACCATATGTTTTGGGCAGATTTTACAGGGTTCACTGTAACATTTACTTAGCTAACTAATGGCTGGGATGCTTGTTATTAAAATGTTTGCTTGCAAGTAGTTGAAGCATAACAATTAGCAGAGAGAGACAGCTCTTATCTCAAAACACTCTTATGTTGGGATACTCTTAAGTCGAGGTACCACTGTATATGTTGACATGGTTTGCTAAAAAGCTGTTACGACAGATATTTAAACCACTGCACCGTAATGTTTAACACAGCCCTTTTAGGAAACCAATTTATAAAATACCGGTACCATAAACTTTAAATAATACTCATTAAAATGTTTTGGATCCAGCATAGCTATTCATCATTCACTCAGTCTGCCTGCTCCATTCAGGTTTGGCAGCCTACATACGATGTTCATAAGTTTTAGAAATCACATACAGTGCTAAACATCCCCGTGGCTACTATGTCTCAACTTGGCATGACATTTTTTCAGACATCACACAATATGGTTAATGTTGTCCAATGTCTATTTGGATAAACTATCCTTTGTGTCACAAACATGGGAAGTTGGTATTATGTGGCAGTACATCGAAAAATACAAAACAACATTTACCTTGAACCTTCGCATACCTTTTGCAGAGTTAGTGTTTGTTTGGTAGTGTGGTCCAGAAGTCACTGAATGTTGACTATATAGCTGAGTATCCCAAAACCTGGTGACTGCTTTTATTTTGCAAACCTGTGGTTTGGCTGCTCATTTGTTAAAGTTGACCATAAACACGCATGTGAGGACAAGTTTAATGACAGTGACTCATGTTGACTTAGCAGTCCCATCAGGCGATCAAGAGAATGCTGCGCGGTGAACAGACCCAAGTGTCAAGACACAGCATCTTTTAAGTAGACACAGTGTCTATGAACGTGTTCCTCATTAACGTGTCTTTCATTTGCAGAGCTTCCTGAAAATTGGACGGACACGAGGGAGACCCTCTTGGAGGGCATGGTGTTCCAGCTCAAGTACCTGGGGGTCACAATGGTTGAGCAACCCAAAGGAGAAGAGCTGTCTGCAGCTGCTGTCAAGAGAATAGTGGCCACAGTGAGTTATCACACATACACTTAATTCACAAAATACAAATACACAAGCATAAGCATGTGGATGAAATAGAAGTTTGAACTGCATCCAAAACTGTTGGAAAATGTTGCTACCATAGAACTCATTTAATCTATCTCACCAACCCAACGATGTCTAACTCGTTCGGACATTATGACTGTTCAGTGTGCAGAGTCTTTTAAATTGGAGTTTACAAAACATCATCAGTGCCTTATGTCAAGAAGCACTCTACGCTTAAATTTAGCCAATGCATCTGCTGATTCCAGCTAGCATGCAAACCCGAACCCTAAATCACAGCTCAGAACCATGCACAATATTATAATCCTGCGAAAACAGAAGAACCAAAATAAAAATATACACAATTGGAACAGATCCGTGTCACCAAACTGCTATAGGTTAAAAGTCCTTTAGTGCCCATTCTTTTTGTCTTGAGTAAAAGTCACAAGTAAAAAATGTTCACTAGTCTAGATTTTGACTGTCGGTGGTTCCACAGTATAAAGTTTTACCTGAACAAACCTGTACAATATGTTTCCATTTTTTCTTAAATTAATTGTCATTCAGTCGTTTTCTCCTGCTCCTGACTGGTTCTTTGCCCATTGCTCCCCGAGGGCCAGGCTGACATTTAAATGAGAATGCAATTAGTTTGGACACTTGCTCAGTAGATGGCTCAGACAGATTTATCATGCTAGAAAAGGCTTAATGTTATTGGATCTGGCAGCTCAGGGGATGATTTAGTTAGCACTGAAACAATGGTGGGTCTCAGGACACGTAGATACTATATAGAGAGGGAGGAGGAAGAACGACTGATTGCTCTTAATCCACCGGCTGTCCGCAGTGAATGCAGCCCAATCCAGGTTAACTAAATCTGTTGTTATCAACTCAAACAGGGAAGCGCAAATATAATAACCATATTTTGACACTCAAAAATAGCTAATTAAGGTCACAGATTCTAAAGCTTTTTGTAACTTTCTTGTATTTGTCTACCATACTATACAATATTGCATAGATTCCTAAACTTCTTTCACCAAGTACCACCTCAGAAAACATTTGGCTCTTCAAGTACCACTATAATGACTAACATTAAAATACATTAGCTTACTAGGCCTAAATATTCATTAAAACAAGGCAGATATATTTGAATATTTTGGGTCACTAAAACATTTCACATAGTTTGAACAGTAAAAGTGTGTTTGAATATTTAATTAAGTGAATCTTTGGAGTATCACTAAATGGAGCCGGCTACCACTAATGGTACACTTATCACAGTTTAAGAATCACTGCAATATAATTTATATGTGTCTGTCCTTCATTCAGGCCAAAGCCAGTGGGAAAAAACTCCAGAAAGTCACACTAACTGTCTCCCCTCGCGGAATTATCCTTTACGACAGTGCCTCCAACCAGCTGATAGAAAACATTTCCATTTACAGGTCAGTCCTTCACTTCTTGACATGTTCTGAAATGATGATTCAGCTGGGCGGTCCTGGTTATTAAGCACTTTCAAGTCTTGACCTTATTCCTCTAGATTAAAAGTTTTTTTTTTTCCACGTGTCCACCCATGCGTCACTGGATTATTGTGAAGTGTAAAGAGGTGTGGCACTCCACACCTGTGTGGTGTGTGTCAGTCATCTCTTGTTCTCTCTGTGTTGGGAACAGCTGTATGTCTAAGCTTTTACGCAGGTGTGACAGACAATCCTTTTTCACCAAGGTGATACACACGCACAAACACATTCCTACCTTTCTAACTAAAAAACTCTTGCCTGTCTCAGCCTGCATGACCTCCATTGGCCTTCAGGTGATGAGTTGAACTTTTCTCCAATTAAAATTGAACAAGTTCAAACAACCATCTTTTTGCAGACATCTACAACATTATGGTATAGTATTTGTTGTGGGTGTGCTTAACAAATTACATTGAAGAGCATCACATAATGGAGGCGGCAATTCAGCATGGTCAAAAGGAAGTTGGAATAAGCAGGGTTAATTTAACCTTACTCTTTCTTTTTTTCCACTTCTATTGAGGTGGCGCCTTGTCCAGGGTGTATTCTGATCTACGACCCAGTACAGCTGGGATAGGCTCCAACCCTCCGGTACCGTGAAGGGGACGGGTGGGAGAAAATTGATGGATTACTGACATTTCACTCACATCACATCATTTTGACACCGGATTTTGTTTGCTTACATTTTTTCATTTAAACCTTGTTCACTTCTTGTGTTTAAATGTCACCATTTTCTCACTAAAGTAAAACAAGGATAGTTTATGTGTAGCAATGAGGAATTACTGATGCAGTGATAAAAGGACAAAAAATTAAATACTAGTAAAATGGAATTTTCTTCTGCTTACTTAAAGGGATCCTATTATTCAAAAACAACTTTTCTATTATGTAGGTACCTGTTTTTGTTAGGACTGTCAAGTGAATTTTTTAATAATCTGATTAATCACACTCAAGCTGTGGTTAATCATGATTAATCACAGATTATTTGCTTGCATGAATACACTTTGCTTTACAAAATACCCGAATATTTGGTTACGAATGCAATTTGGTAGTCAGAATGTTATACACAAATACTTGGTAAATGTTTTACTGAACTGCAAGTCATTGATTTGCTCAAAACTTGGTGAGTATAGTAGGAAATAAGTGCACACTTTGAAAGTACAGTATCTGCAATAATATAACAAACAAGGTACAGATGTATATCAAAGGGGAACTGCACTTTTTTAAATGTTGCCTATTCACTACTATTCTGAAAGACATGATGACGGATGTATTTTTTTAATGCATTCTAACTCGTAAATAAAAGTTTGCTTACAATGGAGCCATCGGTAAGTCCTCTATTCTGCCCATAAATCCCCCCAAAAAACATCCAACAACACTCCATTTATATTTTGTGATTTGAAAATTAACCAAGTACTATTGATATTGTTATTTTAAGCGCTGACGCAAATATATTATAGCGGCGCCGTCATCATAACCTTGTGTGCCAATGTTGACTTAATCAAATGATCAGCTGCTTTCTCGTTAATTTTATTGTAGATCATAAATCATGCCTCACCTGGATAGTAGAAAAGTGTGGACGTATTCTGACAAATTGGTACATTTTGATAGCCAATATAGACCCGGAGTATGGCAAGAACAACACGAAAAGATGGTTACTTCCACCCCCTTTTCTTGGTGAGCAGTATGAGTCATTCTTTATCTAAATGGGAATATATGAACATCCCAGCAGTCGGCATTCTAATAACAGCAGACCTTGTATAGTAAGTGATATTTTACTATGCATGTTGCTGCTCTTAAAGTCTGCAGTGAGCAGTAATCAAGTGATATATGCTTAAAATGAGCAAAATGCGTACATATTACATCCATCCATCCATTTTCTACCGCTTATTCCCTTTTGGGGTCGCGGGGGGAGCTGGCGCCTATCTCAGCTACAATTGGGCGGAAGGCGGGGTACATGCTATTAGGAATGTGCATGTCGTATTACATATATACTAACATAATTTACAGTATATGAAACCTTAATGGAGGTGTTTTATGTTTTTCTAAGGGCATTATAGGCAGAATACAATGGCTTCTTTAGGCTTCATTGTAAACTGACTTTTCACCGCATTTATATACTATTTAGAATGCAATAAAAAAAATGGTCCAAAAATAAATTTTTATCATGATTGTAAACGATAATTGAAATTCAATTTAATAGATAATGTAATAAAGACACCCAGAAACAACGTTTTATGGTGCACCATTTACATCTGCATTTACTCTTCTTAAGTTTAACCAGTTTGAACAAATGTAAGCCATTTTTAATTGCGTTTGCGCTGTTGGGCCGGATGTGACATATGCTGTTATCTGTAGTTCCGTTGGAGTTTGTTTTGAAGGGAGCAAAGCACATCACTCTGTGATCACTGCCTGTGCAATGCACAATGCCCTCCGACAGTCAAAACAAACACTCAGGTTAGGTCAGCGTCACCAACACTGCTACTGGAAACATTGTAACCCAGTACAACCTGCCGGGTAGTCGGCGTTTAAACCAGCTCCCCCCACCAGCATGTCACCCTGCAGGATGCAAAACAAATCCTGTCAAAGGGTGGATGAGCTCTTCTTGAGCCAACAACCAACATGCACACTTGGCGGTGGACGTCCAATAGCCTGCATAGGCAAGACCAGAGGAGAAGGAAAATCAGAGAAGAAACCCGAATGCAGGCATTGCGAACCACATTTCGACTCAGCAAATGATGCACTGAAAAACCAAAAACCACATCAGGGTTTCAGTCCCTGCTCCTTAAGGTATTCTCTCCTTTCTCGTGTCCATTAATGGTATTAATGACCGGCATACCCTCAAGCTATCCGAACGGGTGTCTCGCGATAGAGAGCGGAAAACACCAACCCCTCTACTCAAATGCAAAAAATGTACTTTGGTTAGCTCATTCAACGCTCGCACCCTGCCCAAGGACTGCAGACCGACTGAAATTGTCAGCTGTGCTAGACAGCATAACATTGATATTCTGAGTATCCAAGAGCATCGATTATACCATCCAGACATCGAAATTGACCGCAAATTTAGTGACGGTTACCATTTCATCACCTCATCAGCATGGCCAAACTCTCAAGGCTCCACGACAGGTGGTGTTGGCATTTTACTATTGGCTCGTACTGCTGTGCAATTAAAATCTATAGTCAAGATGTCCCCGTGGGCCCTTGTTGCCCATTTTCATGAAAAACCCACAAATCGCTATCATAGCATGTTATAGCCCGAATAATGTCGCTGATGAATTGCCTGTAGACCAATTCCATGAAGACTTAACAGATACCACAGAGGACATTCCCCACCACTACCTTCTGGTTGTTGCAAGAAACTTAATCGCGCAAATAGGCCTTGAAGATGCCCCATTGACCTTCAACACCAAAGGGACAGATTGCAACGGTGAAAAGCTGGTCGATTACGCCAAGGAGTTTCAGCTCACAGTTACGGACACCAGATTTATGAAGTCAGCTCACAAACTGTGGACATTCCAACTTCTTAATGGAAAGCGCTCCCAAATTGACAATGTCCGTAAAAAGTGGAAAAATAGCATCATGAACTGCCAGGCCTACTCGTCCTTCTCAAGTGTCAGGTCTGACCACCGGGCGGGCGGGTGTGCGCATATGTATGTATATGTACTATCGAGCTAACTGAGCTTCATGAACGCCTAGCAGCACAGATGAACCAGCTGCTGAGGGATGGGACCCGCCCAGAATGGCTAACCGAGGACAGGACAGTCCTAATCATGAAGGACCCCCAGAACGGTCCCATCCCATCCGACTACCGGCCAATTACCTGTCTCTGCACAACATGGAAGGCCCTGTCAGGAATCATTTTGGCAAAAATTAGTAATCATGTGGTTCAATACATGAGTGAGGCACGGAAAGGAATTGACTGTAATACCAGAGGAGCCAAGCACCAGCCACTGGTTGATAAGACTGTAAGAAGAGACAGACCAACCAGTGTACTGCCTGGATTGACTACAAGAAAGCCGACGACTCTATGCTGCACACATCAATCAATCAATCAATCAATGTTTACTTATATAGCCCTAAATCACTAGTGTCTCAAAGGGCTGCACAAACCACCACGACATCCTCGGTAGGCCCACATAAGGGCAAGGAAAACTCACACCCCGTGGGACATCGGTGACAATGATGACCCAGTGGGACGTCGGTGACAATGATGTTCTGGAATGTCTGGAACTGTATAAGATCAACAAGAACCTAAGGGTCTTCATCCAGAACTCGATAGAAATGTGGAAGACAACCCTAGAAGCCAATTCAAAGCCGATTGCCCAAGTCAACATCAAGTGTGGCATAAACCAAGGAGATGCACCATCACCACTGCTGTTCTGCATAGGCCTGAACCCCCTCAGTCAGATTATTACGAAGAGCAGCTATGGGTACCAATTCCGTAGTGTGGCAACAATCAGCAACCTGGTCTACATGGATGACATCAAGCTGTATGCCAGGACCGTGCGAGAAATAGACTCACTGATCCACACCACCAGGATCTACAGTGATGACATAGGGATGTCATTCGGATTGGATAAATGTGGCCGGATGGTCTCAAAGAGAGGCAAGATGATCAGGACTGAGGGGATTGAACTACCAGAGGGAAACAAAGGTGATATCCAAGACAGCTACAAGTACATTGACATCCCACAGGCTAATGGAAACCATGAAGAAGCCACAAGTAAGTCAACCACAGCCAAATACCTCCAGAGAGTAAGGCAGGTCCTGAAAAGTCCGCTAAATGGTAAGAACAAGGTTCGCGCCATCAACATGTACGCACTACCAGTCATCAGATACCCCGTTGGTGTCATAAGCTGGCCAAAGGAGGAGATAGAAGCCACAGATATCAAGACTAGAAAGCTCCTCACCTGGCACGGAGGGTTCCACCCCAAGTGCAGCACCCTGAGGTACACTAAGCAAAAACAGGAAGGCCGATGTCTAGTGAGCGTCAAGGCCATAGTCCAGGGTGAAACATGGAAAATTCGAGAATACACATCGAAAAAATGGCCCCGAAGGATCAATTGCTAAATTAATGTCTCAAGCAGCAGAACCCTGATGAGAATGCAGAGGAGGAGGAGCAGACAACCTGGACGAACACACCCCTACATGGCATGTACCACCGTCAGATAGAGGAAGTAGCTGATATCAAGAAATCCTGCTATTGGCTGAAAAATGCGGGACTGGCACACAGCACAGAGGCACTAATCATGGCAGCACAAGAACAGGCCATAAGCACAAGAGCCATAGAGGCCAGGATCTACCAGAGTAGCTCAGACCCAAGATGCAGACTGTCCAAAGAAGCCCCCGAGACAATCCAGCACATAGTAACAGGCAAAAGATGCAAGCTGGATCAGCGTACATGGAGAGGCAAAACCAAGTGGCTAGGATAGTATACAAGAACATCTGCAACCAGTACGGAATAGAAGTACCCAAATCCGAATGGGCCATACCACAGAAGGTAGCTGAGAACAACGGGGCCAAGTTTCTGTGGGACTTCAGCTTCCAGACTGACAAACAGCTTATGGCCAACCAACCAGACATAGTGGTAGTGGACAGAGAGCAGAGAAGATTGGTGGTGATAGATATGGCAATCCCAGCTGATGCCAACATAAGAAAGAAGGAACACAAGAAACTTGAGAAATACCAATGTTTGAAAGGGCAGCTGGAACGGATGTGGAAGGTCAAGGTTCGCATGGTCCCCTTGGTAGTGGGGGCGCTCGGAGCAGTAACTTTCAAATTGGGATAGTGGCTCCAACAGATTCCAGGAACAACATCTGAAGCCTCAGTCCAGAAGAGCACAGTTCTAGGAGCAGCCAAGATACGGTGCAGAACCCTCAAACTCCCAGGCCTCTGGTAGAGGACCTGAGCTTGAGGATGACAAAGATACCACGCCACTGGGGTGAGAGGGAGATTTTTATTTATTTTTTCAATTTTTTTTTTATAGAACATACACAGGCACATACACACATATATAAGCAAACGCATCCATAGACAGGCCTGTGGAGTATCGATCCAGCCCTGGAACCCACTGTCCACAGAGAAACAGCCGATCTCTTCACCCTGCCCCATGTCATTCAGGTTTTATTTACACAATACTTGAATGACATTACAAAAACATTAGTTGTACCTATTGTTTTATGTAACTCATGTAACTGAGGGTGTAATCTGGAATCAGGAGAAACCCTGTTGCATTTCAGATTTATTTTGTCTCAGAGTAATGAGTAACTGTATCTCTACTCATGACAGAGTTAATACCTCAGTTTAACACCATTATCTGTACTAAATCTGCTCTCTGCAGTTTTGGGCTTTTTCCAAGTAACCTTTCATTCTCAGAGGTGCAAGACAGAATGATACATATAACTTCAGTCAGTCTTTGGCTGAAATCCAAACAGCCATTAACCACTGAATCTTTTGAGTTAGTCAGGGCTGCACTATTTTAGCCAAAAATTAAATACAATTTTTTTTTCTTTCTGAAAATGTGATTTTCTTTTTTTTTTTTTCTGGTAAAAACTGCAAACGACCACAGATGGTTGGGGGTGCTGCCGCCATCTTATTTGTGATAAAATAGTCAAATAAAAACTTTAAAGACACATTGAAAATATATACAGAGACAAATCTTTGTGTTTTAATTCATTCATTATTTATATAAAAAAATAAACTTATATTATGCTGTTTTGCTCTTATTTTTAATTTGTTTATATTTTGTTTATTTTTTTTTCTAAAAAAAGCTGTGTTCCACAAATGGCCACTGGGCCACACTTTGAACACCACTGGCTTACATATTTCATAAGTGTTGCCAAATGTCAGAAACATTTCTCTAGGTTGTGTCTTCAGCACTTACGGCAGTGATCAAGGTTGGGTTGGGTCTGGAGGTTTTTTGTGGGTTAAGCAGGGCTATTCAACTAAGTTGTTCTCGGGGCCACATTTCCTCAAAGCTAAGGAGTGGGGAGCAGGATCTCACTCCTAACTATCATGCCTTTTTTCAGAGCATTTATTGTATCTTCTGTTGTGGACATTTTGTTTTTGGTCTACACAAGTTGTACATTTCTTGAAGTAATTGTCATGCTAAATGCAAGTGTCTACTGCAGTGGATATTGGCCTTTAGGAGGTTAATGTCAAAGCAAGGACCTGATACCTTATATGCAACAAGAGAACTCTAATGTTTAAAAAAAAATAAAATGCTGCAAAAATGTTAATCCCTCCCAAGTTTTGAACTGAATTCAGGGGTCGGACTAATATAATTTCCGGGCCGGATTTAGCACCTGCGCTGCCAGAGCTTAAGCTGCAGTTATTCAAGCAAGCAGCAAACATAACATTCTGCATTTGTGGTTCCATGCTCATTCTCTTGGCTTGTGGAGGTGGATCTCCGCTGATGCGGGCAATACAGCGCCTGTCATGACTGCTTGAATTTGATCAATAAAATTAATTGCACGATGCACACATTTTTAAAGCATATCAGATATTGCTAAATATAGCGCCACAGTTGCTAAATTGACACCACAGAACCTTTCTGCTGCATCTATATCTTTAGAAAAGCAGGTGTGTATGAGAAGTGTTGTAAAGTGAATTAACGATGCATCCGCCACAACACCATTATTTCTTTATGAGCCAAATCTACATTTGTGACTTGGCCAAAAATACATGAAGAAATGGTAAACGCTGATGTGTGTGCGTGGGAAGCGCCATATGTTTATGCAGACTGTAGACAGTTCTCGCAGGGAGGAGCCTATGTTAACTTGAAGGCACAAGACATGTTAAAGAAAAAAAAACAATTTTAGATTTTTTTTTAACACAGTCATAACTAAATAATTAGATTGCAATTTAAAATAGATTAATCGTGCAACTTGCATCAAGTGACTGAATTTGATTGAACTCTGTTTCTTTTACAAGTTAAAATCATAGGATGTTGATTAATATTATCATCCTTTTCTGAGTCTTTCTTTGTCTTTTCTTTTTGCAATACTTTTTCAAGTGGAAGGCGGCTCTTTGTGGCTTTTTCATATATTCTGCAGTTTAGACTCTACGAGGTTGTCTGCCGCAGTGTCCTCAACTCAACATGGTGTGGAAGCATAAAGCGGTTTTAATCTACTTTGCCATCTCAGTTCTCTTCCCTAGATATATACCCCAAGAAAATGGATGATCAATAAAAGAAATGGATCGGACTAGACACCTCACTTCCAAATGCTCTCTATTACAAATATTTGCTACTGCAATCCTATAACTACTGCAAAATCTTCTCCTTTGGTCTTATTGATTTACTATTTTTCCACCTTCGTACCCACCCTGAATAAATGTGTTTGTGATCAATGTACACAGACGAGGAGAACATGTTTGGGTCTTGTCATCAAATGATCAGTGTATCTACTATTTTTTTAGACAACAACTAGTTACCGGTAACTTTTACAACATGGGTGCAAGATAGTCTATTGGGTTTTTTGTTAAATTCCACTGAATATTACTAAA
Organism: Nerophis ophidion; assembly: GCF_033978795.1. Classification (NCBI taxonomy): domain Eukaryota; kingdom Metazoa; phylum Chordata; class Actinopteri; order Syngnathiformes; family Syngnathidae; genus Nerophis; species Nerophis ophidion. The sequence goes on from NC_084613.1 coordinate 54,331,108, forward strand.
TTAGGAAATTTGTTTTAGGTGGCTGCTGGATACACCTAAGGGTGTAGCTAGTGCATCATGGCTTTCCATAATGCTTAAATTGTTGTGTTTTGCAGAATTTCTTATTGTACAGCAGACAAGATGCATGACAAAGTGTTTGCCTACATCGTCCAGAGCCAGCACAACGAGACTCTTGAGTGTCATGCCTTCCTTTGCACAAAGAGAAAAGTGGTAAGCAATTCAGACATTGTGTATTCCTTCCATGCAAAGTGATCACATCAGTTGCTTTTTAGACACTGCTATGTCCAAAAACCCCCAACGTGCAGTCGGTATATTCTTCACAAGAACTGCATTGTTTCTTTGAAACATGCAAATATTAAGTCAGGACAAAGATGAGGTGGGGAATCATGAAGAAGGAAGGAGAGGTTGTCATCATTCCTTTCTTCCCTTGAGGTTTCCCCAACTAGTGAACCACACCCTCCTCTTCCTTCCCTTCACTAATTTAGCTCTTGCAGATATGCCACGTAGACTTCCAGCTACACAAACAACAGGTCATGGTGACGCTTCTTTCTTTTGAAGCGTCTCTATTTTGCTTTTAATGGGCACTTCCTGTTTTACTTATGTCACTGACCTCTACTTTAATATCATTTTTATACTCTGTATGGAGAGCCTGTGAGTTATTATTTTATAGTCATCATTTGTCTTTCTGTAACTATTTCCCCCTCTCTGCTTACTCCCACAGGCGCAGGCAGTAACCCTAACAGTGGCGCAGGCTTTTAGAGTGGCGTTTGAATTCTGGCAGGCTGCCAAAGAAGGTACCCATGGTTGCCCCCGACCACCACAGCAGTGTGACGTATGAGTGGTCTATTCTTCCCCCCAAGTATAGTTATTTTTTCCACTTAACATATGCATTTTTTTTACCCTTGTACCCGCAAACTGCAAGTTTTATAATGGCTACCTACACTCATCAATCACGGTTGAATAACATTTTTCAAAAGCACAACATCTTAGTGTGATGCATGGCTACACCCCTACAAAGTACAACCACTCAAAGTACGCCATCAATGTGTGTATGAATGGGTGAATGTGGAAATAGTCAGCTGGAGTACCTTGAAAGTAGAAATGTACTATCTATATTATATATATATATATATATATGTATATATATATATATATATATATGTATATATATATATATATAACTAGTATAATCCATTTACAATTATGCACATGTTGTAATGAGTTCATCTTCAACTCTCAATATTTTTTATTTGACTGAACCAGCCGTTAAATATGTGTCTAGTGGACTGATCATCACTCCCAAACATTAAACAATACCTTTTTACTGTGGTCCAATTTGCCGTGGTTGAAGACTATTCCAAGCATCGACAGGGTAAAGGTGGGCAGAAGCTAAGGTTATAGCGTCAGGCAGAGGGGGTCAGACTATTGTAAATCTGATGTGCTTTCTTCCTGCTGAGAATACAGCTTGGCTAGTAATGTGTCCTCATTGTTTATTTATATTTTTTGTTTTTGTTTGCCAAATCATCCAACCTTTTTAAACAAGAGCCCAAGCGCATGTGCAGGCACTGCTTTGGATACAGCAGACAATCAAATTGCTGCGTAAGGAGTGTGTCACACACAGCTTGCTCGTTTTTTTCACACAGCTCAGCAGAACATTCATGTAATTTACCGCATATGTGACTTTTAGATGATTGGTGGCGAGGAAGGTGTATTTGTTCCACCACTCCTTGCCATCGTCGTCTTTTGTGTGTTGCCAACCATTTAAATTAAGCCATCAATTGTTCTGTTTGATCATCGTGAGTCTATAAGGAGCTATGTCACGAGAAGAAAGATGGGGATAAAACAGAGGAAGGAGAGTAGAGAAGGTGGGATCTGTTGGTATAGGACCCTATTCTCCTCTGTAGTAGTAGTCCTATTATGCAAAATCTATTGAGTGCAGCTTGGATAGTCTCCAGCACCCCCGCGACCCCGAGAGGGACAACTGGTAGAAAATGAATGGATGGATGGATGGATACTATATACTTACCTGTTGGTAGCTGTTTTTATTTATTTTAGATCCCTGAAATAAGTAAAATCAAACCATGGAGGCATGGCAAAGATATTTATAAAATAATCTAGCCTTCTTCCAAACTGGGCTCCAAATGAGCCGTTTGGAATCCAAGACTTTAGTGATGTATTTTACCTGAGTTACGCCAGCAGCCGCTATCTCCTTGCCTTGCAGAGATTTACCCAAAGAGATTTTTGTGAGTCCACCATTTTTATTCAGTTGTAGTCCAAAGTTGAAGTGAAAAGATCCCTTTTTTTCCTTTATCCACTTGTGAGGCAGACTGGCTCGTGCATGCACATGCATGTTAAAATACTCTGCTGTTGCTATTTTTAATAAAAAGTAGCGTACCGTTCTATCTTATTTCTGTCAATAGTCTTTATATGGAAGTGCGAAAAACTCCAAAAAGGCTGATGGGGTGGAAACGCAGTCAAAGGAGGCTTGAACTGTACGTAAGATCGTCCAGAAAACAGTGCATTCCAAAAACGGTCAGAAAGCAGCTTGAATATGTTCTAAAAAAAGATATCTTTGCAAAATTTGGACCAAAGCACTTTTACATTATGTGGACCTAACGGAAGCTTTTTTAAATGTAGAAACACAATCATAACAAGGGTACTTTTAAGTGAAAATAGGGATTCTGCGCAAATTCTAGCTGTGCGGCATTCTCCCCTCAACTTAAGTCTGTCAATACGCACTTTGAGTGGAGAAAGCCTTAAATGCAGGCGTTCTCTGTTAAATCTGACCTGCATATTCTCCCATTGACTTTAGTACTTGTATTCTTACATGCCTCTGAGGCTGGAATAAGTCCAGTGCTTCTGAAAGGTGAAACATAGCATTTGACTTTGAGATGCAGTGTACACCATAAAATAAACTTCCAAAAAACAATTGATTCTATTTTGATCGCTTGCATTAGACACCTGAAAACATCCATTGAGATGATGATAAATTTACAATAATATAATTCTGAATTAACTATCAACATTCAACCGCGCATATAACGACCTTGTTTGAACATCCTAGTAGTAACGGACAATCCAAGTCAGACCTCCTCTGAACTTCATCATTGAACTGTGATTATTTAAAAGAAAATACCGATATAATGATGCATCTATCCTTTGATACGGTTTATTTTTTTGTCAGTTACTGTCAAACTGTCACACTCTACCGCGCACAAACTCCTGTCTATTAAGTCTCTCTGACGCGTCACCATCACTATCATTTGTACTTAACAGTACTCCTAACATCACAAATAAAATCAGGGGGTCTTAATGATAGGTGAAACAAAGTTTAATATGCAGATTTTTATTCACATTTAACGAAGAAAAAGCAGCTGTTGTAGCGTGCAAACACACACTAACACAATGGCGACACACAAAGAAAAAAGGCGTCACTGCAAAGTCGGGCTTTCATTCACAACTTAAGCACTTTTGCCAGGCGGGCGTTTGCTTAGATAGGATGGGAGAATACTAATAAGAGGAACATGCGTAACGTAGAGCCTGTAAAAAAACGCTTAAGTGCAGACGGGAGAATAGGGTCCATAGTGGCTTTAGGAAAATGCGTGTCAAAGTCTGTTATCCACTGATCTTCACTGATCTCATCCAGAGCTTATTATTCAGCCCTTCAGATTGCCACATTTCAACTTGTCATGTATGACTGTCACTATGTCACTTGTCACTATGATGCCTGAAAGTTTGTCATGTGGATACATTACCATCTTGGAGATTGGTGTAATTTTCCTAAAATGAGAAGACTGCAAATGTTTTTGTAAGTCTTGTTGTAAGCATCCCCAACTTTACGAAATATTTATTCCAGTCTGACTTTGTGGACACAGCTTTTTCCCCCCAAATATTTTGTCTGCTCTATGACCACTGTTCCAGCAATTTTATCACGGAAAGCCTCATTCACATGTATTTTTTCCTACTACCTTCGGCTGCTTCTGTTGACAGAGAATGGATACTTACTGGTAGATGGTTAAAGGACTATATTTAAAAATCTATATATTTAGTTATACTTTAGTTCATTTCATTAAGTTTCAAGACCCCTACGGGTCTGAGCAGGAAAAGGGTGTCTTTTTAAAAAACAAGCTAGGCAAATACCTCCACATCCCACAGTGGCTCTCCACAGTCAAACCAATGCTCCTGACCCACATTCCTGTGGATATTACAAATCCCATCATCTTCAAAACATATGTGCGTTGATAGAATATAAACTACTGCTGACTTTGAACATAAACTTCAGCTAGAGCTGTTTGTTACACACAAATCAGAACCAGGACCTCAGGGGACAGGTTTGTTTGGCCACTGTCACTAAGATGCCTGGGCTTGTGAGACAGTGGTAGAAAGCAGCCATGGGTGTTTTATAGTACTAGCTGAGAAAACACTACCACTATTGCTACTCTTTTAGTTAAGCATTTGTCTTTAATTTCCTTTAGCATTAAGATCCCACTTTTAAAATTGCTCTAATATGTCAGCACACTGGCTGCTGCGTAACATACTGTTATGTGTGAATTTGGCATACATATACAATGATGTTTTACAGTACAGTTCTTACAACAATAAAGAGACTCCATTTTATACAATACAATACCATTGAATCAGTTGTGAATTGTTCTGGAGAAAGCCAAGACAATTAAGATGATTGCTTATTGAATTTAAATGTTACTTACTATTGCATTAAGATATTTGTTGTTATTTTGCAGTTCAGTGCCTCTAAAATCAAGCTTACAGGCAACCTCAATATTTACCCTAACTTAATCTGCCAATTATTCCAATTTATTTGTGTAACCTTATAACTGTATAATGTGTGTGGCTGGATTTATATTTGATACTAGAGATGTTCCGATCAGGGGTTTTATGCTGCCGATTCCGATACCAATCGGTCATGGGTTAGCAATTAACCGTAATAAATTATGGTGATTGCTATTAACAGTGTAACAATAGCAACACAATAGCAACACAATATTTAAACTAGTTCCTAATTGTATTTCATCACATCACAATAAAGTCAGTTGTACACAACTACAATCCACTACTCATGTCAAGTATTCCTGTGTCCAAAAAATTATTTCCTCAATTTGTAAACATGAAAATAGAAATCAAGACTTCTTAAAGCACTTATTTCTTGTATTGTTTCAAGGTAGCTTTGCGATTAACCAGGTATGCTCCTGGTTTGCTCTTACTGTGTTAAACATGTTTTGCGTCACTCTCAAGTGATAACGCTAATGATAATAATTTGCTGAGAAATTTATTTGATTTGTCACAATGGTGGTGATTATATGAACTAAGATGGTAACCGCCTTTGTCAGCCAAGCGATGAGGTGGCGACCTGTCCAGAGTGTACCCCGCCTCCCGCCCAAGTTCAGCTGGGATAGGCTCCAGCACCCCTGCAACTCTGGTATAAAATGGATGGATGGATTGATGGGTAGTTGAAATAAAGTCAAATTACAGCGTTCCTGTGTCTCTGCCTGCCAGTGTTTTCTATAACTGTACTATGACTGTCTCTTTGTCCTCACCCTTTGGACCCATGTGTCACCGCCCACGCAGGGAAGGAGAAGAGAGTGAAGTCTGGTTCAGATGGTGAAGGCGCCAACAGCTCCCAGTCGGACAGCTCTGCAAGCCTTGGCAGCCTGAAGGGAGGAGGTCAGTCATGTCACCTAACATCATGCTGCCTTTCGGAAAGAGTATTCAGCCCCTTGTCAAAGGTTGGCTTACATTGAGGCTGGACGTCAGCCGACAGCCTGTGTCTTCTTTTGCCTTACAATGTGCGTGATGATATTGGCTGTTAGGAATGTATTCTTTCATTTGGAAAGATACGAGATCACAGTTGTATCTTTCGGCTTTGTTTACGAAGCACAGCATTATCCTATGCTTTTTGTGGCTACCATGTTTCCTGGACCCACTAGATTTTTGATGAAAAAATATTTTTCAAATATTAGCTACACCAGACTATTAAGTCGCAGATATATACGTTGTGAAATGAGTTAGTGAATACTGAAATTATTTTTATTCCCTTTAAATGTTTCACTCTGTTTCGTTGCAGCCATTTGCTAAAATCAAAAAAGGTCATTTTATTTCTTATTGATGTACGGTCAGCAACCCACGTTGACAGAACAAACAGAAATTTAGAATTTTTTGCAGACATATATAAAATAAAAAACTCAAATCACACATACATTAGTATATAAGTAATCAGACCCCTTTTGCTCAATTCTTTGTTGATGCACCTTTGGCAGCAGGTACACCTTCAAGTCTTTTTGAATACGATGCCACACGCTTGGCGCACCTATCTTTGGGCAGTTTGGCCCATTCCTCTTTGCAGCAGTTCTCAAGTTCCATCAGATTGGATGGGAAGCATTGATTTTCATCCATGATGTCTGTATATTGCTGCATCTATCTTTCCATCTGTCCTGACTAGTCTTCCAATTCCTGGCGCTGAAAACCATCATCCCCACAACATGATGTTGCCACCACCATGCTTCACTGTAGTGTCTATGAAGGTTCTCATTCATCCAGGTCATTATCATCTCAGGACATTCAATCTATCGCAACTGGACTGCTTGTCTTGTCTTGGAAGATGTTTCGCTGCTCATCCGAGGAGGCTTCATCAGTTCGTGCAAATAGACTTAAATTGGTGAGCTCTAATCCAGCTGCTGGTGCCAAAACCACAAATATTGCTTTGCTGTAGGGATGGTATTGGCCTGGTTTCCTCCAAAAATGATGTCTGCCATTTATGCCAAAGAGTTCAAGGTTTGTCTCATCAGACCAGATAATTATGTTTCACATGGTCACAGAGTCTTTCAGGAGCATTTTGGCAGAGATTTTACGAAAACATGGCATCCATCTGGCCACTCTACCATACAGGGCTGATTGGTGGTTTGCTGCAGAGATGGTTGTCTTTCTGGAAGGTTCTCTTCCCTCCACAGAGGAATGCTGTAACTTTGACAGTGGTTATTGGGTCCACCTCCCTGACTAGACTAAGATGAATGCAGCAATTTACAGCGACATCCTAGATGAAAACCAATGTTTCCCATCCAATCTAATGGAACTTGAGAGCTGCTGCATAGAAAAATGGGCGAAACTGCCCAAAGATAGGTGTGCCAAGCTTGTGGTATCGTATTCAAAAAGACTTGAGGCTTTCTTTGCTGCATAAAGTACATCACCAAAGTATTGAGCAAAGCGTCTGAATACTCATGTATGTGTGATTTTTTTCATTTTTAATAAATTAACAAAACTTTCTACATTTCTCTTTTTTTCTGTCAAGATTGGGTTCTGAGTGTACACTAAAGAGAAATATAATGAACATTTTTTATTTTAGCAAAGAAACAGTGAATAATTTAAAGGGGTCTGAATAGTTTCCGGACCTACTGTATTTACACAAATATTTTGTAAATGTTTATTTACATATCTTAAAGTGTTTCCAAACGGTGTCTGTAGCAAGGCAGTGGAACTGCTAATCAAACAAAACCAAAGTCATTGTCATGAACCCACTAGCTGCGGAAGCTCGCTCTCCAATCAGCCAAACAGGCTCAATTAGTCTACTGTAACGTTTTGAGGAATTTAGGAGACTGAAACAATACAAAAAGAATGCAATTGTGGGTTAGTAATATTAACAAAGACATTTTTAAACATGTTTGCATATTAGCTAATGCTCACAACTCTAGCTTAATTACATCAAGGCGGCGTGCCTCAGTTGGTAGAGCGGCCGTGCCAGCAACCTGAGGGTTCCAGGTTCGATTCCCGCTTCTGCAATCTTAGTCACAGCTGTTGGGTTTTTGGGTGAAACACTTTATCCACCTGCTCCCAGTGCCACCCACACTGGTTTTAAATTTAGATTAAATATGTAGATAATGGGTTTCACTTTGTAAAGCGCTTTGAGAAAAGCAGTATATAAATATAATTAACTGCACTACATTAGGACGTACAAATATACATGAAAACACTCCTACAGACATCATACATGGAACAGTTTAGTAAGCAAGAATTGTTTAAGTTATACTATAAAACTTATACGTTGCTTGGAGTAATAAATGAAGAATCCATACGAGTAGAAACACTATGGGTGACCAGAAGATCGAACAGCACTTCCAACTTCCGGTTCAAAGCTTAGTCTAAACCAGGGGTGTCAAACTCATTTTAGGTCAGGGGCTGCATGGAGGAAAATCTAATCCCATGTGGGCCTGACGGGTAAAATCATGGCATGATAACTTAAAAGTACAACTAAGACAACTTCAGATTGTTTTTTGTCTTACTCTGGCCTAAAATAGAACAAGCACATTCTGAAAATGTATAATTACACTTTTTGTGACAGCGCATCTAGGATTGAAGAAAAAAACAAAATAGAGCATAAATAAAAACTCTTCTATGTATCAAGTACCGTATTTGTCATTTCCACATATTAATCCTGCAAAACATACAAACTGAGGTAGGCACTATTCAAGAGGGTTGAGTTACTCCCTGCCTTTTAGGCCTCATTGTGTATTGACAGAAAAAGTCAATCATTTTCACAGAACTATATCAATGTGCAGTGTTTCATGCAGCATTTTAAGTGGGTTACCAATTGTTTATTTTACTCTTGTTTGTTTTACGTTGGGCCGAGGGGGAGGAGTCACAGCCCCGCTTTACTGTGCACCTCTTGCTTGGTATACGTGCTCGCCCTGGTATAAACTATTTGCTTGCCTAACATAATTGCTATTGTGACATCCAGTGGACACATTGAGAACAGCAGTTTTTTTATTTTAAAAATGCAGCTCAAATTTGCACTAGGCAAACTCATCTTGCGGGCAGGACTGAACCTGTTCTGCCACATGACAACCCTGGTTGAAACAGAAGGGCAATGAAGCACTGCAGCACCTGCAGCGAGCTAACTCGTCCAAAAGATGGCGCCATAGCACAAACAATAACAACCATTAAGTGTATTTGCTTGTTTTTTAAAACTATTTGCTTTATGCTCGTCAGCGAAGAAAAATCCATTAATTAGCTGCACCGTTTTATAAGCCGCAGGGTTTAAAGTTTGAGAAATGTATGCTAGATTCCACAATTTGTGCCTTCTAAACAGGAAGTTGTTGACATTCTTAAGGCATCATTAGCTGTGGGTATTGTCAAAGCAGAGATTCTGCTTCCAGCTGCACAATGGCCGCACAGCCATCCCCCTGAGTGTGTTTGTGCATACCCTTTTGCTGTCACACTCTGTACATCAAAGGCTCAATGCTAAAGTTTTTCCTGATTCATTTGATAATGGAGGGTGTCGAAACATCTGACAGCATTATTTTTATCACCCTCCTTCCAGCCAAATGGCCCACAGCTAGAAAGAGATCTCACTAAATCTGTCCTGACACTATATTTGAGGCTGTGTCACTGAATAAAAAAAAAAAGCAAGACTATTGGAATTTCTGGGTAAACGAGGCATTTGTTTAATGTGCCATCGGGCCATCAGTGGAGAAAACTGTTCTTGATCTGTAAATACAATTGGCATTATTACATGGTATATGCCTCTGTGCGCCTCAAATGGCATAGCTGACAGAACACAACGCTGCATTGGCTCCATCACAAAGTTATATTTATGCCCCCTTTACTTGGCCAGATCACACGACATACCACTGAGCCAGAAGGATTAGTGAGGCTGCTAGTTGTGACTCAGCTATATCCATGAGACATGACACTCTACTCTCTTCCGGCACTTTAACAGAAGATGGTTGTTTTTATCTGTGACCCGCCTCCACTATAACAATGATAATATGTGTAGTCATCAAAAATGCCTTCAAAAGTGTTATTTCTGTGACTGCTTTAAAGCTGCACTGACAGAAAGGAAACAGTTTGATGTGAATTGAATTAACAGGCACATTCAGGTCTTTTTTTATATTAAATGGTCAGGTTCGCTAAGGTTATTAAATTATGACATTGAGAATTAAGCTTTGCAGTACTCTACTATGTTAGCATTAGAGGGCGCACTGAGTTTTTACTGCTCTTGATGGATTAGCTGAAAGAGCGCTCAGAAATTAGGGTTGATATATTATTGACATTCATTAATCACAAGGAAAGGCCATTACTAGCCCGTCTCATTATCGGTCATTGGTGTCAACTTGGTGTAGTGAGTTTATTCCAACCTCGCAATTCACATATGGCTGCCTCGATGAGATACATTTGGATGCTTAATAAGTACAAGTGAACTTTACCATTCAATGTGGAATCAGTGAGAGGTTGACGCTGCTGTTGTTGTTGCATGAAGCCAGCAAGATGTAATTAAACATGTATGTATTTAAAAGACAAACTGCTAAATGTGTAAAATTGCTCATTTTGTGTTGTTTGCAGAGGTAGCCACAACAAATCTCCTGGATTTGACGGAAGGGACGGATGTAGCTTTGGTCCACTCAGGAACAATAGAAATGGAATCAAATCCCCTTGTGGTGCATAAATGTGCAATGGAGAACAACAATACAGTATGGGTAAGAACAGAGTGGGGCTGGTCAGTAAGTTTCACCTGCAAAGGCTTGATAAGATGTCAGGATTAAAGGCAATAATAGACAATTGACAGTTGTTCACTGGACTATTAATAGCACATAACTTGAATGTACTTTGTCTTAGGAGACTGAGTGGTAATGTAATGGAGCACAATAGTTAAATGTGTAGACGTTGTTGCTAATGCTCACATATAAAATATTCTTTTTTGTGTTTCTTAGGAACTTGAGGACGGTCTGGATGAGGCTTTCTCAAGGTAAGCAGAAATTCTGTATGAGTTTTTTTTGTATATTATCGTTAGCGGTTGCGTTGATGTTCCCTATCTGACTCCCACCGACAGGCTCAGCTTGTAGGCCCCCGACACAGCTGACACCTCCCCTAAATCATGCTGCTTTTGTAGCTCCGCTTCCCATCCTCTCAGGCCCACATGCTGATCTCATATTCTGCCTCTCAGACAACCTTTGATTGTACATGGTTCTTGGCACATTGCTAAAGAATTTATAAACCCACAAGAAAGTAACATCGAATAGAGACCCTTTATTGTCATTGTCATTATAGTTAAAAAAAAAAAGTGCCATTCATTAGTGTAGTAAACAATAACTAAAATATGAATTGTCATAAAAACAGTCATACACACTTTAACATTCAAACATAATTCACATTACCATATTGCATAGATTGTTATTACAAGAGTTATGTTGCTATCAGCTACACAACAGCCAAGCACACAAGCTAGATGTAATAAGTGACCTTAATTGAATTAATCACTTGAATCAATCAATCAAAGTTTAAGGCCATAATCGCAGGTGCCTTGAAGAGCTGTACAAACCACAATGACATCACTGGTCTGATACCATGTCTGGATAAAAAGTCAAAATCCAAAATGGGGAAAAACAGAATCCTTGGGTGTGGGGACTCCTATTCCTGGGTGACCACTTGCAATGGATGCTAAGTGGGTACAGGTATTGCAAAAGATTCATGATAATATGGGAGTCCAGTCCATTGGGGGCAAGCAGAAGGTCATAAGACGTCTCTATACAGGTCATAGGGTAGTGGTCCACACTGGGTCATGACTGAGACCAGCTGGAATGTCCTCACAACTGGTATCTGTCCAGGCATTATCCGTGGCCACCTGGTAACCTCCCGCTGCAGGAGAGGGGAGCAAAAAAGAGAAGCAACAGGTCTAAAACTGTCTATTTAAAAGCTAGATTTTATAGATGAGTTATAAGGTGGAATGCTTATACCAAGGTGGCATCTCTATATCTATATATATATATATATGTGTATGCGTGTATATGTATGCACGTGTATATATGATGTGCATATATGTGTGCATAAATGTATA